>NC_056750.1:803130640-803213140 GCF_019279795.1 Protopterus annectens | reverse complement strand
TCTAGTTAGGTCCTAGAACACACAGCCTAACCAGGCATTACTATTCTGCACGTTCTGTCTGCATTAGGCTTTCTCTGAGTGCTCTGGTTTACACCCACCTTTCAATAATATGCATGCTGATAGAGCATATATGCACAGTTTAGAGTAGCCTATTTCCCCTAGTTTCTATGACCTGGATTTGTAAAGGATGAGTCTACTCATTCAGTAACTTGGCTGTATATTTAAATATGCTTAATGAGATTCTTTTCAGTAAAATTAATCCAGTTCATAAGTTCAAGAGGGTTGATAAAAGCTCATTTTCAGTGATGGAAATATGTGACAACCTCAGTTTAGACTAGGAGATGTGGGTTCGTAACATTTTTATTAAAAGAGCAATTTCACTGAGTAGGTTACAACCTTTGCATAATCCCTTCTGTAAATATACCAATTCCAGGATTGGACCACACTGAATAAAGTGACTGTTTCAATCACTTAAGTGATAGTAAATGAAAATGCTTCTGATTTGCTCCCAGGATGTATCAGGGGTAAACAGTCTTTCTTGGGTGATGGAAATACTTAAGTAAACTTTGTTTTAACTCAATCTGGGGATGTTGTTATCCCACAACAACCTCTGTCTTAAGTTCTGTATATCTTTCACATGTCCTGTCTGCTGCCTCTAGGAATCATTTGGAACAAGGTTATTTTCAGGGATATAATTCAGTCAACAAATAATCTGTAGCTTTCAACAAATAAATAATATAATTTCATGACACCTTTTAATTTACCTGGAAGTGCAGCTGCTTGCTCTAGCCTCTTCCGAACCAGCTGCAGGATTGTGTGCTGTAATCCAGTTTCAGTAACACCAATCTGAAAAAGAACAGCTCTGTAAGGCTTGGTGCTGGAATTATAAATAGAAGGATTTTTATATGATTTTTACAAAACACTATTTACAAATGCAAAGGTTCTGTTATCAGATTTGCTTCTTGACCACCCTTAAATCACTAAGTACAATTCGCTGTTTTCTGTTTTCATTAGAAAGGACGAACATGTGAAAGGAAAGATGTTAAAGGTACTCAGGATAACACATGATCTACAGCAGATCCTCAATTATCTGCACCCCTGTCATGATATGACACACAGCAAATGGACTGCAAATCAAGTTCCACAGTCATCTGCCCTCCCTCTTTGGAATGTCTAAATATAGCATTCCAAAGATAATGGTTGCAATTCAGTCATTTTCTTTAGATTATCTTGAATACAAATGGCAGGTAGTTTTAAATGCAACCACGGGTTTTGGTTTAAATGCACAGGTAACTTTAAATGTTTTCTAAAGAGGAAAAGGGCTTTTGAAATTTGAACATGTGATGACATTAGCCAATGGGAATTAGTCCTTGTATTTGATATTCAGAGTGTTGGTTTTGGTCAACTAGCCCGATGAAGCCTCGTATCAACCTTATTGGAGAAGAAAACACTTACATTTGTTTTTATTAAAAAAGTGTTTTTAATAATAGAATTTACCCCTCGTTTCTTGTTTTTCTTTGATCTGAGTTTATTTGGAGATGTTTGGTTTGTGTGTTTTCTTTTTCTCACCAGAGGAAGTCTTGTAGTATTTTTGAGAAGTTTTTATATGTATATACAACTGTGTGTACATATATACGTGACAAACACACACACACCTATATATATATATATATATATATATATATATATACACACACACACACACACACACACACACACACACTCCCATATCAAAGCTACATTCATTTTTATGCAGATTGAACATTTCCAATTTTTTTAGTGAGCTATGTTTGTCCATTCATTGGTAATTATTCCAGTTCCAATCATACATGATGCGTTATTTCTCCAGGTTCCCTGGCCAGGTACCAAGGGATGGTGTGTGATGGTAACTTTGACCCACTTAGGAGTGTTCAGACACAGATATGGCAAAAATATGTCATATCTATATCAACTGATGCTGGGACCCTCTTTTGTGGGTCTGTAATTTGGAATACTAACAAATGGTATAAAAACTCCATGAAGGCAGAAGTTGGAAAATTGGCCAAGCGATGAAGCACCACACTAAGCCCTGAATCTCTAAAGTTACTGTCCAACAATAATCATTAATTAGGGTATGAACCAACAAGCAAGTGGTCAAGGCACAAATGCTTGTAATGTAGAAATGCTTAAAGTCAGCAGACAGTAGCATCTGATAGCAGCATTCTCCATTGTCTGGTTCACCCCTTCAAAGAAAATTTATGAATTTATTCTAGGTAAAACCTGAGCTGCCAGACTGGTTTCTGATACTGCAAAACTAGGAGATGGACAGATTGACTTGCAGTCAACTCAGAAAACCCTTCTGGGTGAAAATTTCAGTTAATTTTAAGATACAACCATTCCTTCTAAATGAAGAGATATGGTTCAATTGAGGACAGAAAATTCAGAAAAGCAGTAAAAACTTGCTTGACAAAAATAGTGCTGGAGTATAATCCTACTCTCCATGAAACACGGACAGGCAGAAATAGATGACATATGTCCTGATTGTGGAATAACTGAGATCAAATACATAACAGGTTCATGAAATAAGCCAGAAGTGCTTGCATACTTGCCAGATTGGGGAGGCTCAGGAAACTTCTCTGCACAAAAGAGTCTCTTCCATTTGGCAAACTGCATCTCCTGATAAGAAAGCTTTTTAGCAGATTCAATCACCACAAACACTATAGATAGAAGGTCCAGAAGGATTACAGGATCTAAATCAGGAGATGAACCTGGTGAGTAATCAACAGGACTCTGACCAAGTGCAGATTGTCAGACTCTGAACACTTATGTCTAATTTAATCACCTGTACAATGTACACTAACAGCAAAGTCACTGAATACTAGGTGTAAGGAAACTGAGTTGCAGAGATGTGAAGGGACTCCAAGATTCGTCATGTACCAACCAAGAGCCCCCTTTGAAATTATGCTAAATATAACCCCAGCCAGGGGCAAAAAAAGACTTCCTTAGTTTGTGCTGAGACAAGCTTCTGTATTGCCAGGGACCTGAAAACCTGAGAGCACATCCTTTTACAACAAACTGAAACAAATATGAACCTTGGCCTTTTTTTTACTGGAAAAAAATAAGATCAAGGGGGTTGGTGATTATGATAAACCACACAATAAGCATATTTTAAATAGTAAGAATCAGTCCTATCACATACAATTAACCTTTTTTGTTTACATTTTCATACACTTTTGTACATCCCTAAAACCCCATTATCAGTCATTTCTATAATACTTTAAAGTCTTTACTTGGTACAGACCTTCTCTCAGGCAGCATTCCCTCCAGTCATTATATACAGCTTCCCAACTAGGAGCATAACTTCACATTCTCAAAAGATCAAGCCATCCATTTGCTCAATGTCTTTTGTTTAACCTTATATTTTGTTAAACATTTCGAGTTTTGGGTTTGTTGTATTATCTCAATTACATCTTTTACTGTTGCTGCAACTTGCTTCCATTTATGTGTTACAGCTTTCTTTGCTGCTACTATTAAAAGATTAAAAAGTACAGTGTCTGATCTATCCAAAAAAGTTAAAAGTTATATAGGATATAATCCATTTTAGAAATATTAAGTTGTTTACGCCATATACATACTTTCTGAAGTTTGTTTTTTTAACTATTAAAAATGTCACATTCCCAAAATATATGCATCCAACCCCCTAGCTTGTACTTACATTTCCATCAAAGACTGAATGAAACATCCTTATCAGCTTAGAAGGAAATACTTAAGCATTGCCATCTGAAGACTTTGAACCATCTGGATCTAGAAGCGTATACAGGAATAGAAACCAACTCTGCTTATCTTCCTTTCTGAGACTGTGTGCAAACTCCTCTCCCATTTCAATCCTTATTCATTCATCTCTGTCTTCAGGACACCCACCAACATTTTCTATAGTTGAATAAACACCCCCTTCTCACCTCGAAGTTCAGTCCTAGTTCCCACTGGCTAGTTAATCCACAAGAACCAATCTTCTTCACAGAGTAGTTTGATTTATTCAAAAACTGTAACCAGTCACCCATACAAATCTTTAAGCACCGCTGCCCAGAAGACCTAGCTCCAATTTGTTTATCACGCAAATATTTTCCCTGAATTTATCATCTAGTCCTGATATATTAAATCTTAATGTTTTAATTTCCTGTTCATGTCCATTATAACAGGACCCCAAGTGCTTACTTATGCCAAATGGTGATGTACTGTTTTCATCTCCTTCACCACCACCTAGTTCTCCTTAAAATCTGTAATATCACTCCAAGATTTCCCCCATCTGTTTCTCTCTTTTTTTTTTCTTCAGCATTACATATGGCATTTTTAACCCTCTTATCTTTCCTTATGTTGTGTCTTTTCAAGCGGTCTTAAAGCTCAATTTTGATAAGCATAAGAAATGCACCTTGCTGCCACTGTGTCTAATTCAAAATCAAGGATTGCCAACCCAATTTGGAATGGAACAGCATTATAACGTTTCAACTGATCCTTGATTTCTCACCTTGACAAAGGAAATTTGCAACCTATTTATTTTCTTTTTTCTATATATATTACACAGAAAATTAACAAACGGTAAAACAAACCACTGTAAAGTCACTGCCACATGAGAACATATCCCTTTCCATCTTCCAAAATAATCCAAACTTTTGTCAGAGAACTACACAAACATATTTGGATTACCAAATATGCAGATTATATCAATTTAGCATCAGCTATTACTAATGATAAATATTACAGCGTGTACTAAAATCTGTGACACAGAAGTACAAATACATTACATTTTCCCCCGATGCCTATGTTGTTGTTGTCTTTCGGCTTTTCCCGGTTAGGGGTCGCCACAGCGGAACTCCGGTCCACTAATGATTGGCAGTAGATTTTGACGAACGCCGAGGTGCCAACTTCACATTCAACCTTCAACGAAGGAATGCCCATTTACGCATGTTTTTGGAATGGCCACCCAACCGTGGGGAGGACATGCAGACTCCACACAGAAGGCACTCCCCACACTCCAGCCAAGAATTGAACAGGATAACCTCTTGCTGTGTGGCAACAACGCTACCGCTGCACCACCGCGGATTCCCCAATGCCTATGTGATGTTCAAAATCTTAGACTTCATCTCTTGGGTTTATTTTCCCTAGACAACCGCTTTATAAGAGGGGGGATTATGCTTAGGGTTCAAAGATTTATATAATGAGGAGTTAAGAATCTTGCTAGGTTTGGAGTTAATGTTTTCCAAAAGATTATTACAAGAAAATAATTAACAAGACATTTCCTGCCATCCTGGTTCTTGTAGAATTGTAAGATGTTTCAAAATCTCACAACATTGCTCGTTTACAAAATAAGCTCCAAATTCATAAACATAACTCCAAATCTATAAATACACTTAAGATATAACTACACTCTTGGGCTGGCCACTTAGTATACTCTGCAAATGTGAAGTCTGCATTCTACCATGGCATCTGGCCTGAGCACAGGTATACCTTTAACTATGAACTAGTTAGTTTTATACCTAGGTAAACCATAGGGGGTATTCCCCTCATTATTTCAGGACCTAGTCGATCATTCATTTCTACAGCTTTTGCTTTTTGTGTGCTAATTTTGCATCTTGAAATCTCCACAAATTCTGAGAACACCACTCATAAATCTTCATCACAGTCAAAAACAGATATTCCAAGACATAATTTGCATAAAATGCCATTTTGCATTGCTTATTTCATACAGTGTACTACTTACAGCACACTGCATTAATATCACGGCTGGTGGCTCCAAGTTTAATGTGAAAAGTAAATGAAAAATGGGAAACCCTGTCTTGTATATGCCCAGATTCCCTGTGCCCACTTTTATTCTTGCCTTATCATTATACAATGTCATCACTACCTTCAAACTGATGGGGAAATCCCACATACCTTAAAACTGCACAGAGAACTGTCCGGTCTACAAAATGAAATCCCTTTTCTCTATCCATTATATCCACCAGTAATGGCTTAGTTGATATAGTTGCATCTTCTATTACCAAAGAAGTTTTAATCAAATTGTCAAACATTGTTCTAGAGACAAACTCAGTGTGTTCATGGTGTATAAGCTTGATAAATGTACTTGTTAAGCTCTTAGTCAGTAATGGTGCAAATAATTTACAACTGTCATTCGACAGGTAGATTTGGTCTATAGGATTCCAACTGAGTGGTGTCTTTCCAAGCTTTTAACAACTGCAACACTGTTTTCATGATTCTGGAGTTTGAGCAGTGCACATAACATAATTAACACCACAGAACCTCTACTAAAGTCTTCTTTCCAGTTCTTATAAACTTTTATTTCCATACCATATGATTCATGTGCCTTACCACTTTTTGTGTCGTCCCATTTATTTTCTTATCAACTCCATCTCCTCCTCCTATGTTACAACCCAAGTTAAAAGTATGAAAAAAAAACACTGAAGAATTCAGCAGTGTGTAAAATAACTAAAAAACTAACCATCACGCTATAAAGATCAGCTGTGCTCCAAAAACTTGCACAAAAGAAAGACTTTGAGGAGTATTTTTAGCCTTTTGTGCGTGTTTTGGGAGTGAGGTGAATCTTTACAGTGCAGTGGTTAGATTTTTGGTAAAAGTGTGGCCAGGTGAGGAACTAAATTTCTAAGGTTCAAAGAAGGCTTTAATAGCATGAGTCTCTGGGACTTCCAAGATGGCTGCACACTGAGCAGCAGCTTTCTTTGGCTAACAAAGTTTGCAGATGATTTCAAACTAGGAGCCATAATCGAAACTCCTAACAATGTGGACAAACTACAAAAGGGCCTCACTGAGACAGATACCTGGTGTCAAAGCCATGGCCTGAAGCTCAATGCCAAAAAGTGTATTGTCATCCCCTTTGGTAAAAACTCTGTACCCATGAACTACCACATAGCTGGTAGTCTACTTAATGCTGAAAATGTGATAAGAGACTTTGGGACACAGGTGGACAGTAGTCTCTCCTTTGATAATCACATCGCCACAGTGGTCAGGAAATCCTTCTACGTGGCTCATCTCATCACAAAAGGATTCTCATCCAGAAAAAAAGAGGTCATTGTTCCCCTCTACTCATCACTCATTAAACCCATTATAGAGTACAACGCCCCTTTTCGTATGTACCTCGCAAGACATCTACAACTGGAAAGACCACAGAAATACCTCACAAAGAGGATTACTGGCCTCAAACAGATGCCCTATGCAGACCGTCTCAAAAAACTACAGCTTTACTCCATCGCATATCGCCTACTCAGGGGCGATCTCTGCCTAACATACAAAGCTATGTCAAACCCAGAGCTGTTGGACATGCTCCACTTAAAGAAATCCCAATCCCTCCGTGCTACACGCTCTAGGGACCTAAACCTTGTCACCACAATAAAGAGAACATGCTGGAGGAATAGATTCCTGTCCCAGAGACTTCCCATAC
Organism: Protopterus annectens; assembly: GCF_019279795.1. Lineage (NCBI taxonomy): Eukaryota > Metazoa > Chordata > Ceratodontiformes > Protopteridae > Protopterus > Protopterus annectens. The sequence goes on along the minus strand of NC_056750.1, from coordinate 803,205,708 downwards.
TCTATCTATGTCAAACAGAGCTCCTCATTAGCACTCTTCAAGAAAAATCTTGATGATTGGATGGGAAATGGGAAATTCACCCTGAGGATCACTTCTGTGGCTCTGCTCGACAGGGGCACAGGAAAATAATTTTCTTGGGTGGCGAAAGCCAGGGTACATTTTTTGGCTAGGCTTGTATGGGCCCTAGGGCTGATAGCCTAGTACCTACCTATGAACCTATGAACTCTAGTTCTCCCAGTGTGAAAACAGAAACTCAACAGAGAAGGCCAGTACAGTAAGTGTTTTTGGGTAATTTTCAGTAACTGACTAATAAGTGTACTGCCTGCATGCCAGGAAAAGAGAAATACAGAGCTCCTGGAAAAAAATCAGCTACAAAAAGTGAGGAAGAAACACTGACTAGGGAAATTCTACAGCTGTTCAGCAAAAAACAATGCAACCTCCAGACATGACTTCCAGTAACCTACAGGAAGATACAAGACAACTGCATAAAAACCTGGTTAAAATAAACAAAACACTGATGGAGTATATCAACACAAAAAACGAAAGGCTGGAAAAATGGAAGAAGATTTAGACAGACATTCAGATGAAGTGATAAAGCTGCAAATATCCGAGGTTGAAATGAAGAAAAAGCTGGCTGAATGTGAAACTGCTCCAGAAAGAGATGTTTTAAAAAATAATAGAATTAGAGGACAAAGCATGTAGGGAAAACATGAGATTTTCAGCTATACCAGAGAAGCTGGAAGGAACAAGCTGCATTAATTTTATGAAAGTACAAATAAGCAACTGGACTGGTAATCCACAGCAGGAGTTGTTAGTTGAAAGGGCATATTGTGTGTATGCTACAACATTAATAGTAAAGATGTAATCCTACCAACAGAAGGAGTTGATTCTGACAAAACTGTGGCAGGAGGACAAAATACTAAAAGTGGGATACAGCACAGTGTTTGTGGAGAATGACTACTCATTGTACACAAGGCAGGAGAGGAGTAAATTTATTCCACTATTCAGGGAATGTTGAGGTGTAGGTGTGAGATTCAAACTGCTGTGTCCAGCTGTCTTCCATGTATTCTTCCCTGGAGGGACAAAATGGGACAAAAATAATTTTTTGATAAAGTACATGCTAATAAGGAAATACAAACGTTTGTCCAACAAAAAGTGAGCTGTGAAACAGGAGATTCTGATTACTTTTCTTCTAGTAATAAAGGCGAGAGAGAGACTGTACCTGTGAAACCTTTTCCAGTGTTTCAATGGAAAATACTGGAGAGAAGGAAGTGAGCACAGGAGATGACTAGAAGAATCAAGAGCAAGTTGGAAATGAAGTAGAGAGAGGATATGGGAGACAGAGATGAACAGTAATAAAACCAGTAACAATGTGGAATTACAATGCAATACTGATATTTGTAAAATATGACAGAACAAGAAAATCGGGAAACATTGGATTTTTTTCAGAATTTGTTGGACTTGTGGGGGGAACTCATGTATATTCCCTACTTCATGTCATAAATGTTCGGAAAAATGCTTTGGAGAGGGGAACAGAGGGGATAAAACATTTTTATCGCAATAGTACTATTTTTGTGGTGTATGGTTTTCTTTGCATGCTATAAAGTAAAGTTTCATAATGTCGAAGACCAAAATGTCGACCATGTAATGTAAAAAAAAAAAAAAAAAAAAACAGCAACTTACCTTCAAACTACTAGCAGGGAGGCAGCCCCCCACACCTCTTTAACTTAAATATACCAACTCCGAGATCGCACTACAGTGGAGAAATGGAAATCTTTCCATTCTGCACTGTACGGAGATGCTGGTTCCACATGGTTGGTATTTCAAATGTCGAACATATGGTCTCAGTCATATGGTCTTCGACATTATGAAATGTCGACCACATGTAGGGGACCCATATATATATTATATATACATAAAATGTGCTTCTTCTCATTCTTGCATGGGGGAATGACTGGATTAAAGATTTATTTAGTAACAAGTTTAAAGAGAAAGCAAGTAAATGAAAAAATATTGAATACTCTTAGGCTTTTTTCTAGCAAATGAATGTATGCTTAGCAGAAATTCTGTATCTATCCCTCATGTCTCCATAGAAACAATCTGATAAAGAGAAATTGTCTGGTTCTCATGTCTCCATGGAGACAATCTAATAATGAGAAATTGGCTGTCTCTGGTTCTCGTTCCTCTATAAAGACAATCTGATAAAGGGAAATTGGTTACAGTCTGGTGGAGAACAATTGGCTGGGGAAAGAAGAAAAAAGAAACTGGCTAGGAGATAAAAAGCATTCAAGGGTTTTCCCAGCTGGAAGTGCTACAAATATAAGACAAAACCAGTCTGCACTTAGAAGCACAGACTGCACCATGCGTCTTAGCATGGATAACGTTTCTTTTAGGTTAACTCAAGTCTCTGCATGTAGCAGCCAGTTTGGGACATCTGTTCCTATTAGGATGGTAAAACTTCAATATTTCTAGATGTACATAGTTTTGTGTGTTAGTATTAAATTAATACATTTTTTTTTGGGGGGGTACTGTGGATTTGTTTGTTTTCTTTGAGGGCTTTCAATAAAACAAAATGTTTTGTATGATGTGACCATGATGATGTGAGGTATTGCCAGCTATGCCAGGAGAAGTACGACAGTGGATGTGTAACATATGCCAGCATAGATAGCTAGCTGGAGTTTTGAAAAGAATTATATGTCATTTGTATATCAAACTGTTTTGTACAGGTGCTTGTGTTGAAAATGTATTTATAAAGCTGCTGGTGTTAAAAATGCACCAACAGTGGGTCCTGCTGGACAAAAAAGAAATACAGCTGTATGTAAGACTGTAATGTAACTGTTGAAATTAATATATTGTAACAGAGGTTACTGGAAGAGAAGAGGTTAATCTTAGTCCAGCTAACTTTGAAAAATGGTCTGAAATTAAATTACCTTGTTTATGTCATAAAGATTGTATTTTACAGTTCTGACTGCAGCCAGAGATGAAATGTCTGTGAAAACCAGGCTAGGAATCCTACTGTATTGTCCTTAGGGCCGGGTGACCTAATTGCTACACTGAAGGGTGGAAAATTTTGAAATGGTTTTATAGCTTCCACTTCCAGATGCTAGAACACATCTTAACAAAGCTCTATCTGTGTGTATGGTGACACATATTTGCAAAATACTGACTCAGTTTCTAGTAAAAGAGTAGTGTGGGAACCAGAAATCAGATGACCGGATGTATGTGATGTTATTCTGTAACACAGTACTGAAATTATATTTTAATACTACATGACACAGAATTCTCAGAACAGTTTGTTTTTGAAACCTGACAAGAAGGATCACTCACCTACATCATCTTGCCTTGCTCTAGTAAGTGCACTAGGGAACAGTATTCTTTAATCAGTCTGGAAAATACAGTGAGATTAGTTAAGTATAGTTTTTCTGTATCTATGTGAACCTTTCCATCAGTGATATTTTTAATATTTCCTGTGACTGACACTCTGATGTTTACTGTAAAAAGATATTTGGCATTTTCATACTCTTTTATTATTTATTAAATATATTTAAACTTTTCATTGTGACTGCTCTTATATGGAACATTTTAACCTTTGAGAGTACTTGTATTTATTTGGTAACAATGTAGCCACTCCTGAAAGCCTTCCATTTGATCAAAATACTATCATTTGTTTAAGTGCTAATTTTACTAAATATAAATACCCTGGTAACAGCCTTAGAATTGCTGGCTTTGGAGTGTTCTGGTGGCAGTATCTATCTTATAGTCTGGGCAGAAAGGGCATAGCTGGTAAATCTTTGTCAGCCTTTCCCAGGTGAGTGTGTGTCAGCTACATGCAGCAGAGACACAGAGCACTGGTTTCACGGAGAAGGTGGTGGAGGACTTGGGTTGGAACACTTGGCTGAGGACTCAATTCTACAGCCATGGCCAGTGGGGAGTATTATTTGGGGCCTGGAGAGAGAGAAAGGGAAATCCTGCACCAGGACTGAGTGTGTTTTCTTTGTGCTCTTAAGGGAAATTGTACTTGGTACAGAGAGCTGCATGTGGAAATACTGTCCCCTGTGAATGTCCCTCACCTATGTCAGTGGTGTGGATTGAGGCTCCTTGACCACTGGCTCAGAGTAGGAACATCACAATGACATAGGCACAAATGGACATGACAAGAAACAACTATGTAAAAGTTCAACCTGCCAAACAGTGTATGCATGTAACACAAAGTTGGAACTAGACATTTAACAAAAAAGGTGTTACACATAAAAGGCAGGAATAACTTTTTAATACAACAATGCTTTCTGTAATGTCTTTAAATGTCAATGGTTTCACAAATAAATAAAAAAAAAGAAAGAACAGTGAACTATATTAAAAAAATGTACTGTGCAAATAGCTATGTTACAGGAGAGACACTTGGAAAGAACTGAACATGTGAATTTTATAAAGAAAGGTTTTCAGGATGGTTATTCAGTAGAATACCCGGGACAGAGAAAAACATGAGTACTAATATTAATTGAAAGAGGTGCTACAACAGTGATAGAAGAGGATTAAAAAAGATAATAACGGCAGATTTGTACTGCTAAGGGCCTACTGGCAAGGGAGAAGGAATACACTGGCATGTTTTTATATTCCACCTAAAACTGCTATAATGGAGCTTAAGAAACTTCTGGTACAAATAATCACAGGATTATAGGAGATTACTAGGCTATCAACTTGGAGGTAATTTTAAACCTAGCCTTTTCATGACAATGTAATAACATGAAAATGACTGTCCATGTCCAGGAGGGTTGTATGCGCTATCCCCGGTAAAAATTTACAGTGCCCCATCCACTTGTCCCGGTTCCTCTTGAACAGCATCAAAGAGGTGCTCTGTTTTACATGGGTTGGTACTTGTTCTAATGACGTGGCAGTCGCTGGGAGATAAATCTCCTCCAGCATGTCATATTTAAGTTCCAGGCCATATTTAGGTCCCTGGAATGGGTAGCCCTAGTACTGTTTGATTTACTGATATGCAGCAGTTCATTAGGTTTGGGTCTGGATTGCTCTGCAGGCCAGGCATAAGGTTCCCCTAAGAAGTCTATATGACACGGAGTACAATGACAGGGACTTTAGTCAATATGTGTAAGGCATATGGTGGAGCCCCTTGATCTTCTTTGTTAGAAACATTTGAGGTCTCTCCAGTTGCTGCAGGTGCTTTGTATGGTACATGCCAAACAGGGCATTATACTCAATTATGCACCAGATTAGTGCCGAGTATAGAGGAGTTATAACCTCTTTTGCTCTTGAGGCGATTCCTTTACTAATCAAGTGTGCTATGTAGAAAACATTCCTTACTACAGTACACACATGGTGGTCGAAGTTAAGGTTGCAGTCAACTTGCGATCCCAGGTCCCTCACCATTTCCTGAGTACTTAGGGTATTGTTGATTTCATAGTGTGAAAGGAAACTGTTTCTGCCAAAGGAAATGATGATGCATTTCTTTGCATTCGGTTTGAGACTGTGACTAATACACCAGTCTTTGGTCTGTGTGAGACTCTCCTGGAGTATACTGACATCATTTAGGAATTCAATGATTGCACCTAGTTTGCAATCATCTACAAACGTGGCCAGCCACAACCCCTTAGTTTTAACCTGAACTTCCGAGAAGTATTTACCAAAATGTAGGGGGCCCAGCACGGACCCCTGTGGCACGCTGCTGGTAACAGGTCTGCTGGTTGATGTGGTGTCACCCACTTTGATAGCGTGTATCCGGCTTGTGAGCCAGTTGGCACACATCTTACAATGAAGGGGTTTACATTCAGTTTGCTAAGTTTATTTGTAATGCCTGAATGTGGAATTGAGTCGAAAGCCTTTGCCAAGTCAAGGTATGCTGTGTGCACAGATCTGCATTGTCAATGGCCCTGGTCACATTTTCATAGAAGTCCACCAGATTTAACAGGCAGGATCTACCCTTGACGAAGCTGAATTGGGTGTAGGATCCAGGGTTTGGAGGTCATCTATGTCTTTAATTTTGAGGTTCATAATGATACATTCCATGGCCTTATAGATGAGGCTGGTCAGGCTTATGGGTCTGTAATTCCCCGGGTCTGTTGCTAGGTCACCTTTATGGAGTGGAACAACTACTGCTCCATTCAGCAGGAACAAAGCCTGTGGTTAAGGCTATGAGTGAAAAGGATTCTTAATGGTAATGCTAATTTATGTTTTAGCCTGTTTAGAAGACAGCCTGGGATGTTGTCCGGTCCCACAGAGGCTGTGTTTTTTGCCTCAGACAAGGATTTGAGGCCCTACTCTTCAGATATGTAGGGTGAGAGGGGTTGGAGGAAGGTTTGTAATAAGTTAGGAGGGGACTGCAATTAAAAGCAGCTTGAAGAGATTGCCCATTCCCAAACTCTCATGGCTTCTCTGCATAACGGGTAGGATCAGGTTCTGCCTTGTTTGTTGACATACCAGACCACTGACATATTGTCCATATGAATAATAATAGTTCCCAAAAGGAGAATTTCCTGAAAGGCTTGCAACATTAGAATGACTGCTCTCTTCTTGAAGGCATTGATATGCAACTTGGTCTCAGAGGTGGACCAAGTGCCTTGGAGCATGTTTCCCTTGCAATGTTCCCCACCCCAAACGGGAAGCATCTGTAGTCACTGTGGCTATTGGGGGGTGGGGGGTGGAAAAGGCCTGCCCAAATACAGGTCATCTAAATGCATCCACCATTGGAGGTAACGTCTGCAGGTTGAGGTCAGTCTGACAGGAACAGACAGCTTTTGGTAAAGAACGGACCACTGAACAGCCACAGTCCATTGAAGAACTTGCATAAAAAATCTTGCCAAGGGAAGAAGGATGATGCCAGCTGACATAGACCCCAGTGCTATTAGTATCTGAGTATCAACCTCGCTGGGAAAGAAGGAATATTTAGTAAGTCCTGAACTTGTTGTCTCAAAGATATTAAAGCGATGTAGAGGTACAGACACCACTTGTGTAAATAGTGTTGAGTTGCGTTCCTATGAACTCTAGATTTTGAACCAGAATCATATTCAATTTTGTCATATTTATTGTAATGCGAAGGGAACTGCAGATCTGAACTAAGCAATCCAAGGGCTTGTAGTGGCTGATGCCGCGTTGGTGCAAAAAGGAGCAAACTGTCAAGATTTGGAAACACCTGGAATCCTTCAGCCTCAAGTGAGCTGCTACAGCTGCCATACACTTGCTAAACACCTGAGGGGTTGTGGTGAGTCCAAAGGGAGTGCTCTGAAATGGTAATGACTGGCTCCCAGCTGAAAGTGCAGATGCCTCCTTGAGCATCTGTCTATTTTGATATGATAGTACACGTTCTTGAGATCTATAGAGCACATCCAATCATATTTGCGTAGAAGCGGTAGAATGGACTGGACCATAGCCATCCGGAACTTTGACTTCTAGACATACTGATTTAGGCTGCTGAGATCCAGAATTGGTCTTAGGTCCTCTGTTTTCATTGGCACCAAAAAGAAGCATGAATAAGTTCCGAATCTTAGCTATTTGGTTGGGATCACTTGGATGACTCCTTTTTTGTATAAGCTTTTGAACTTCTTGAATTACATACTCCCTCTGACTGGGTGGCACATCGGGGAGCATCCTCCTGAGACTTGCATGGGGAGGGGAAAAGGGAAAGTAGTAACTTCTGGATATTATGCTTAGTGCTCAGGTGTTTGTTATATTTGTCCAGGCATCTAGGTGCACAGATAAATGACCCCCGACTGCCTCAAGAGATGGACAGCTGGGCAGTGCTTCAGGAACACTGATAGGGCTTATTGGAGAAAGGTTCTCTGAATCCTTGATTCTGCAGACCTCCCTCTGCCTCTGGGATTGTGCCTATCATTAAAACTTCCCCTTCTGCCTCTGGAGGAAGTATCTCAGTGCAGGTCCTAGAAAGTTGAGACTTCTTCAGTCAAGTTTTCTTCCCACCTCTTTGATTCCTAGAAAAAGTCCTCGGAGGAGTTGAAAACTTCATCCCCATGGCAGACAAGGTCTTTCCTTCTTGCCTGCTGCAGGTAAGCGTACCTTTCACCGATGGTCCAAACAAAGAGGAACCATGAAAGGGGGCATTAATGAAAGACACCTTGAAGGGTTCTGCAAATTTGCAAAGCTGCATCCAGATCGGTCTCCTAATGGCTGTGCCTGCATCGGCCACTCGTGAGGTGCCTTCCGCAGTATGCAAAATTAACCTAATCAAGGAATTTGCAAGGGAAGTTTGAGACTCCAGCTGGGGAGATGCTTTCTTCAAATCCTCCTCAGACATGGTTTCAGGAAGAGAGTTGATTAGCTCTTTAACCAGGTCTCTCCGCAACTGGGTGAAGTGTGCCAAATAGTTTAACAATCTCAACGTGAAAGTTGCTGGGCGTAAACACACTTTCCATGTCTGTCCATCACACTGAACTCCTTGTTTGGTGGATGAACAGTAGAGCTCTGTTCAGCTAGCTCCTTTTTTGTGGCTGCTGACACAACGATGGCATCTACTAAGACGCCTTTGCTCCAGTGTAGATGATTGGAGAGTGGACTGAGTAACCTGTCGGGGCATTTTGGTACAGGCTCGAACATATCCATCTCCTTCCAAACCAGTCGGGAAACTAAATATATGAGTTCATCCACCAGCGAGGACAACCAAGATGCAGATGGGCCCACCCAAAAGCCTCCAGTAACACCAACTCCTCAGAAGGTGGAGGATGGGATGACCAGCCACCTTTCTGCCTTAGGAGTTCTAGGATGTCTCCAAAAAAGAAGCTTAGGTGGTGATCGGGGAGATCCTTCTCCCTCATTGAAATTGGTGTCCTCTGGGAGGGACTCGGGGGGGGGGGTCCATATGCCTCCTCTTGCACTTTTTCTTTTGTGGGACCTCTTCAGTGTGGTGTTCTGGGGAGGTATCGGAAGAAAGGGAGATTCCCTGGGGGGAAGCAGTCTGAAGGCTCCTCGGGGTAGGCTGGCCTATGGCAGGAGTGATGTGCTCAGACCAGAAGAGGGAAGGGGAGGATCCAAGGTATGAGGAGATGGTTCTCTGATTCTACAGAAAGCCCCTTCTGCAACCTGGAAGGCCAATGGACCCAGAGAGAACCCCTCCCTCTCCCTTGGAGCTGAAGCTACCAGAGGAGAGAGAACGGAGTCAGCACTGGATCTGAGGCCTCCAGACAGAATCAGACCCAAGCTGTTGAGGGCCGAAACTCTAAGAAGAAGGGATGGATTCCGACAAGGTTGGAGCTGAAGCCAACCTCCCAGAGCTCTGAGACTCACTCTGGTCAGACAAATTTGGAGCAGAGCTGGTCAGGGACAAAGATGGAGTAGAGGAAGGGAGCTTCCTTGGAGCTACGAATGACTTTCTCAGATATCCCAGATCCTGGGGTTCTGAAACCATGGGTTGAACTGGAAAAGGAGTCTGTAAAGTATGAGACAGAGCACTCACAGATCCAAGATGGGACGGAGAAGGCAAAACCTCTATCTGGATCTGAGCCCTGAGAAACTTCTGCATCACCCTGTCCATATCAGCCTCTGTCAAGCTTTGAGAAGACCTAGAAGAGGAAGCTGAGAAAGGGTGCCTGAATTTGCTCAAAGTCTGCAGAATCTTGGAAGGGGGAGTTGGAGACACTGGCTTCATATGAAACACTGGTGTATGGCTTCTAACTGTCTGATCCAAAGCCTTAGGATCTGACGTGGAGGTACTTGGAGTCGGAGAGCCTGAAATCAGTATAGGTCCTGTTGAATCAGAGGCAGCAGTCAGATCTCAGGATGACTTGTTTCTTGGACTGAAGCAGTTGGATCAGAACTTTTTTTGCCTCTTTTCACTCAGCTCAGACGAAGCCCTCTGGGAAGCAGAGAGCTCGACTTTTGAGATTCTTAGAGATGGAAAGCTTTGGGGGGGATTGAACCCCAACAGAAGGAGAAGATGCTGGCAAAAAAGACCTTTTAATACATGTTTATTCTGTCTGTTGGATAAGACCCTTGGGTTAAAAGCCACACACACAGCACAGTCAACATTAGTGTCCTTGCCCTAAACAGCAGATACACTTCTTGTAGGCATCTGAACTGGGTATTTTATTCCCACAAGAAGTGCATTTCTTAAAGCTTGTCAACTTGTCCGATATTTTTATTCTCTGCAACAGTCAAACACTAAGAAAGTGAGAGACTGTAAAAGGCAAATACACACACACTGAAAACCAGCAACAGCTGTAACCATAACTATAAACTATTAATGCTAAACTACTAACAAGTTATAAGGAAAGGATTTTTTTTTAAATAAGTTGAGAAAGAAGTGCCAACTGCACCAGAGGTAAAGGCAGGAAAAAGGAGATAAGGGAAACAGACCCTGAAGCCTGTGAAACTCTAAAAAAATAAATAGAGCGAGGATAAGCAGAAAAACTAACCAGCAACAATAGTTAAGCAGAAAAGAAGAAAATATAGCACTTAGCTGACTGCTTGAAAAATGAAGTATAATTAAAGAAATTCGCTCAAGACTCAAGAACCACATCTGGATGTAATGGTGGCAAATAAGATCTGATGAGTTAGGGAAAGTATGATGCATTATGGGAAGAGGGAGATACTCGAGACTTGCATCCAGAAGTCTAGGAAATGTGGCCAAGATGGATCAGATATCGGATCTCAGACCCATCAGTGACGAAGAATGAAAAGGACAAAATCAGATACTATAATTCAAAGTGGAAAGGGATGATGATGAAACAGGAGGGAAGCTCAAGTAACAAGGAGAGACTGGGATGTTGGATACAGGCATTTAAGGAGAATAACAACAATCATACAGAATATTATATCTATAAAGTAGCAGAAAGTATCTTAAGAACTAAGCAAACACAGGAATGGAGAAAGGAGATTCTGGGGATAGGGATGACAGCACTTAGGGATATAGACAATAGGCAAGAGGGGGCTGAAATTTTTTGGAGAAAACTGGCAAAGGAACCAAGGCATTGGGAGAAAATAACTTGAGAGGGAAAGATGATAGACTGGGAAGATGCGAAGAATTTATTTGGACTGCAGGTTAGAGATTGCCTTCCCAATGACGGACTGATATCAGTGTGTAGGCAAAGAGAAAGAAATGGGGGGAGGGGTCCTACATGAAAGACCAGCACTGGTAGAGTTTTTAGCAGAATCTAGAAAAGAAGCTGCCATTAAAAAAAAAATAATTAGTACAGCAAATAAAATATTTTATGATAATTAGAATCAATCAGAGGAAGTTAGAAAGGATTGAGAAGAGAGTTGGAAAAGCAATTCACAAAAAAAAAAAAAAAAAACAATAGGAGGATACATGAATGTCTCCCAAATATGCAACAACGTCTAGAAGACTTAAGATTTTTGCTTGGAAACATTTACATAGATAATTTTATACCCCGAGCAGACTCCAGAGAATTTATCCTCAGGTAGATGTTGGAGGTGGGATAGGGAAGAAAGAGGTAATTGAGAACATATTTTCTGGGAGTGCAGTGAGTTGGCGGACTTTAAGGATTCCTTGTGGGATGCACTGTCAGAGATGCAGGGTGGGCAGACTGGTGTGATGAGGGAGATGATTTTTCTGAGCTATGATACAGAATAGGAATTGCCTAGACGTAGTAAGGCCTGGCTCTAATTATGGTGGCTGCCAAAAAAGCAATTACTACTTCTTCTTTCGGCTTTTCCCGGTTAGGGGTCGTCACAGCGGATTACCTGTCCGCTCATGATTGGCAGTGAAGTTTTACGGTGTCGAGTTGCCAGCCCGGCACCCAACCTTCCACAGAAAGCACACACATGCACACACTCACACCTAGGGCCAATTTACAGTGTCCAATCAAACCTACAGCATGTCTTTGGGATGTGGGTGGAAACCGGAGCACCCGGAGGAAACCCACGCGGCCACAGGGAGGACATGCAGACTCCGCACAGAAGGCACCCCAGCCGAGGATTGAACCGGAGAACCTCTTGCTGTGAGGTGACAACGCTAACCACTGCGGCCGCCCCCAAAAAAGCAATTACTAGAACATGGAAATCAAAATCTAAACCAACTATACTAGAAGTAGTGAATATATACAGAAATAAAACAACTGGAATGGAGATCTTTTGAAAAGGTAGGCACAAACTACATAGGAAAAAAATGGGAATTGTGGGAACAATACATGCAGGGGAGAAATGAGGTTTTAAAGAAGGCAGGACCATAAATGAGCTGTGTAATGTTTGAATGAAAATGATTGGGTAGATTATAAATGATGTATAATGTTTGCAACTGGGAATGTGTCAGTATAGTTTGTTATGCAAAATTTTTGCAGTTAGGACTGCGTAGGTGTGGATTGTTTTCATTTGTATAAATGTACGATTGCCTACGTCATAAGTGAAGGTTTAAAAAAGGGGGGGGCAGGAAGTGAATAATTTATGTAATGTTGCTTAGGTTATATGATGTATAGCAATATATGTGAAGTATAATGTTTGTAAATGTGAACTTGTTAAAACAGTTCGATTCATTTTATATAAATGTAAATTTGCTTATGTCAAGTGATAATTCAGTAAAGGTGTTTAAAAAAATAGTGCAAGTCTATGACCCTCTTCTGGGTTTGTTCTGCATTCACCCTCTGCAGTCCTCATGAAAACAGCTCTGTGCGTGTGTGTGCGTGTGTGTGTATGTTATTTTACATACCATTCTTTCCACTTTCTTCTCCCTAAGTCTAAGGGACAAATATTTTAAACTGACCAGCATGACTTCAAAAATCCTTGTGTTTATGAAACCTTTTGACTTGATCCAGCTTACACTACAGTGATTTATTTATTTATTTTTCTCTTTCCGTTCTGCATCTGCCCCCCCCAATACCTGCCATTAACCTTTCCTGGGCTTTCAACAACTGCTTCTACAATTCCCTAAAATATCTTCACATTTACAGCAATGTCTCTGTATTATGAAATCCCAGATGACAACAAAATCTGATTTGAACTTCTCCAGCTTTTCCGCTAAATCTTGCAGTGTTTGTGGTATTCTTATAACCCATTCCTTATATCTCTCCCCTGTTAGTCTGCTGCCGTTGTTTGTCTTTGCAGAAGTACAGGTGAACTCTCTAAATCTTTTCCATTTCACTCTCATCCAAGTGCAAGTGTGCAATCACATGTATGGCCTAAAACAGAAACACAGACAGGGAGAGTGCCCAAAAATTCCACCACGTGAGCATGTTCCTTTGTTATAATGACTTTGTCTTTCCTTGAAGGAGGAGGACTGGCACTTATATATCTGACCCTTGGCGACTCCAAACCCTAAGCATGTTTATTGCATCTGTTATTCCTTTATATCTTCCTATAAACTTAGCATAGCTACTCCCACATCTGATATCAGGGGTTTTGGATGTACCTAATCCACTGTACATATCAGGTTCCATTCACCTGTCCACACTGTTATACCTTCCTCATAGATAACCATTTTCTCAAGACCCTTGCACGTTTAGTCCCCAGGAGGGAAATATACATTTATATATAAATAAATAGTTACAATCATTATTTTAACCTTTCCTAAGTTTCTCTTTATAGACACATACCTGCATTCACTGTGTTTTCTTTTCCAGTAACTCAAATAGGGTTTCTTTTCTAATAAAAGTTATGACTCCCTTCTACTTCCTGACCTGTACGAGGAAAACCACCTATCCACAAATCTGAATTATTTAAGTTTTGCATCACTTGCAGCAGCAGAATCTGACATCTGTACTTCTTTCTATAAACAAATAAGTTCTTTAGGTTATTAACATTTCAGGAAAACAAACTACATCTCTTCATTTAATATGAGTTATTTATCCAACTCCTTTAAAAATCCTCCAGCAATTCTCTTTTGAGAGCCCTCCTTTCTGCAATCATTTTCATTTTGAAGGATCTAGAGCTACAACAGAAATGTTTTACAAAGTGCTGAAAGCAGTTCTGACCCCTGATCAAAAATAATTTTTGTAAGTGCAGGGCAGTAGTTTTATGTAACCTTCTACAAAAAATTCAAAAGAAAACATCACAAATTTTTTTTTCAAAATTCAATTCAGTGCAACATTAGCTGATATAAAGAACTATTTACATGCATCCATTCCTCCACCTGCATCCACATAGGCACTAAAAGCATCTGAGCTGGTATGGGACCAAGGCAGATTCATTCAATTATACAAATGAGCCAGGGAGAGATTTAAATATATTTTTCAAACTAAAGTATGCTGACTCATTACAGATAACCCCCATACCTTATACACAATCTCCAAATACAGAGATATCTTTCCTATACAGTTTACTACAAACACATTATTTCTCTTCCAAACCATCTTTTAAAATAATAGTTCTTACTTACAGGAAAATTATAACATCTACTACAGTTTAACTCACTCCTTAGGTTTCTTTTCTCCCTACTATATGTTTCCAGTACTGTGTAGGTACCAGAAAACCTGCTTGTACTTTTTAAACTTTCATTTCCTTGCCTTGGAATCAAAGGAAGGGAAAGCCTTCTACTTTTTTTTTAAAAGTTTAACTTCTCACATACTTAGCAGAAGAATTAGCCTCCACCTGCATGACATACCATAGACACAGATAAATGTGTACATAACACACAACTACACAGATGCACATAAATATATACACACAGATGGGGTGTGTGCAAGCATATTTGTATTATTTAATTGTCATCATCTTAATCAACCTCCTTTCTCCTTCTTTCTACATGTCCCAAATCTTTTTCACCATACTAGTTATTAGGCTCAACTGCAATGGCTGTTCCTTTAGGACAACAAAAGTGATGCAAATATAATTATATCCCCACCCTTTTCTTTTGTGAAGCCATAAAAAGTACAGTTTTGTACCTACCATAAATGTAGATGTTCGAGTGCTAATACAGCTGCAGTAATCACAGATGGGTTTTCAGCCGTCAGGCGGTCCCTCGGTCGGCCGAATTCCAAAGTCTTGGTCCGGCGTCGGTTGTCATCGCTTACTCTTCTGACGTCAGTAAGGCCAGAGTATATAAGACACAGCCGACGCCATGTTCTTCAGTCTTTCTTGCCCCAGATGTCAGGTGCCCCCAAAAGGAAGGCAATACATAAATAAGGCTTATCTACATATGCAGGCAATACAATGTAATGCAAAATCAGTGTAAGCAAGCAAATAAAACATAGCAGGATAACCCAGTCAGGTGGTATGAAGAGGTTGTTAGGCCCCATGCCTTTACTAAGTGGGGAAGGAGGGAGGGAAACCTGTACTGCAGCTGTATTAGCACTCGAACATCTACATTTATGGTAGGTACAAAACTGTACTATGTTCATCGTGCATACAGCTGCAGTAATCACAGATGGGTAGAGTCCCAAAGCTATGCATAGGGTGGTAGGTACTATGAGGAACTAGGTTGAGCCAGAATGCCCTGCAAGACAGCAGTGGCAAAGCCTGCTCTTGTTCTGGAATATAAGGGTAGGTGGTAGTGTTTTGTGAAGGTATGTACAGAACTCCAAGTGGCTGCCTCCAAAATATCCTTAGTAGGAACGCCTCTGAGGAAGGCTGTAGAGGTGGCTGTGGCCCTGGTGGAGTGAGATCTGATACCAGTAGGGACAGATTTCCCATGATAGGAATAACAAAACCGTATGCAGTGGCCAATCCACTTGGAAATGGTCTGTTTGGTAACTGGTTTCCCTTGAGCCCCTATGGCATAGGACACAAAAAGTTGTTCTGATTTCCTGAAGGACTTTGTTCTGTCCAAATAATAACGTAGCTGGCTATGGATGTCTAAAGTGTGAAGCAGCCTCTCCCCTTTGTTTTGAGGGTTAGGATAAAAGGTAGGTAAGGTGTATGGCTTGATTTAAGGCTACCCTGGATACCACTTTTGGCATAAAAGATGGGTTGGTACGAAGGGAAACCCTGTCCTGATGGAAGATGAGGAAGGACTGCACCGCCATGAGGGCCTGTAGTTCAGAAACCCTACGAGCTGAAGTGATGGCCAGAAGGAAAGCTGTTTTCCAGGACAAATGTTGCAGATCTGTTGAGGCAGCAGGTTCAAAGGGAGGCAATGTTAATTTTTCTAGTATGTAATTAAGGTCCCAGGCTGGTATTGGTTGCTTCCTTGGAGGTATTATATTCTTAGCCCCTGTCGTAAGAGTGGGTGAGAGAATAAAGGAGGATCCGTGTTGAATTCTGCAGAAATGGCTGAGGCATGTATTTTTATGGAAGAAAATGAAAGTCCACTGTTCAGCAGTTCAGCTAGGTACTGTAAAACCTGAGGCAAGTTCAATTTTCTAGGGTCCTGGCCTCTTTTCTCATTCCAACAGCAAAACCACTTCCATTTTGCGGAGTAAGCTTTTCTAGTAGATGGTCTTCTGGCCTCCAAAATGACATCCTGCACCTCCTTGGAGAGTAGGGACTGTTGTGGTGTCAAGGAATTTTCCATGCAGCGAGGTTGAGTGTTTTCAGCTGACTGTGAAGAGTTTTGTAGCTGTTCTGAGTCAGTAGGAGAGGCATTAGAGGCAGGGACCAGGGAGGAGTATGTGTTAGGCTCTTCAGGAGTGGATACCAGTGTTGCCTTGGCCAATCTGGAGCAATCAGTATCATCCTCGGTTTGTCTGTTCTTGCTTTCAAAAGCACCTTGGGCAGAAGGGGCAGAGGTGGGAATGCATAAACTGTCCATGCTGTCCAACTGAATGAAAGGGCGTCCACTTTCCAGGCCTTTGGATGAAAGGTCCTTGAACAAAACTTTTTCAGTTGATGGTTCCTGTGGGAGGCAAAAAGATCTATGTCTGGCCTCCCCACGCTTGGATTATCTCTGTAAACACCTGAGGATGTAACTTCCATTCGTGTGGATCTGTCATATTTCTGCTTAGAGTGTCTGCCAGTGTGTTTTCCAGTCCTGGCAAGTACTGTGCTTGAAGTTCGATTTGTCTTTCCAGAGCCAAGTTCCAAAGAGTCATGGCTAGTCTGCACAAGGGGTATGAATGTGTTCCTCCTTGTTTGTTTATGTACCACATTACTGTGGTGTTGTCTGTTCTTATCAGTAATTGTCCTGGATGCAGGAAGTCCTTGAAAGCTGTAATTGCATTTATTACTGCTAGCATTTCTTTTGATTGATGTGAAGGTGCTTTTCCTTTTGGGACCATCTGCCCTGAATGCACCTGTCCTTCATGTGCGCCCCAGGCGTAATCTGAGGCGTCTGTGGTTATGACTTGTTTTGCTTGAGGCTTGCAGAATGGAAGGCCTGTGTTTACTTGACATGCTTGGGCCCACCATAGAAATTCCTTTTGCAAACATAGAATTATTGGTATAATTGCTTCCAAACTGTGACTGTGTTGAGACCATAGATTTTTAGGTACCACTGAAGTTTCCTCATATGCAGCTTTGCACATGGGATTAGAAGAATGCAAGATGCCATGAATCCCAGAGCCTGCAGGATTTTCCTTGCAGTAAGCCTGGTACTTTTTGCTAGTGTTCTGAAGTACTGAGATAGTTGCCCTTGTTTTTCTGGCATAAGATATGCCATCTGGGTGTTTGTGTCCAAGTTGGCACCCAGGAAGGTTATTTTCTGAGATGGTGTTAGTCTTGATTTCTCCTTGTTGATGGTATATCCCAGAGAAAGCAGTAACCGTGTCACATATGCCAGATGTTCCAGTAGTATGCGTTTGCTGTCCGCTTGGATCAGGCAGTCGTCCAGATAAGGGTAAATTTGTATCCCTTGAAGTCTGCAGTAGGCAATCACTGATGCCAGGCACTTTGTGAATACTCTGGGCGCAGTAGATAAGCCAAAGGGCAATGCAGAGAATTGATAGTGGATTGAACCTGCAAGAAATCTGAGGTATCTTCTGCAGCTTTGTCTGATTGGGACATGCAGGTATGCCTCCTTGAGGTCCAATGTTACCAGCCAAAACTCCTTGCCCAGCATGGGAAGAAGTTACTGTAATGTGAGCATCTTGAATTTTGGCACGAGTAGGAATGTGTTTAGGATGGATAAGTCCAAAATGGGTCTCCAGTCGGTTCCTTTTCTTGGGACCAGAAAAAGTCTTGAATAAAAACCTTGACCTTGTTGGTGTGTAGGTACCTTTTGTATAGCTCTCATGTTTAGGAGCTTTGAAATTTGCAGTTGTGCCTCTGCCCTTTGATTTTGTGGCAGGTTTGGCATGCCTCTCATTTCTGGAAGAGTGTGAAATTGAAATTTGTAGCCTCTGTTTATAATGTCCAGTATCCATTTGTCTGTTGTGACAATATGCCAATTGCTTGCAAATAATGCTAGTTTCCTCCCAAAGGTGCTGTCAGCTGAGACTTGCTTGGCATGGAAATGAGGGAGTCATTGGGTTTGCTTCCTGTATTGTTGTGCACTGTCTTCACCACCTCTTGGTGCTGGAGATTGCCATTGTCTGCCTCTACATGATCCTTGTGATTGTCCTCTGCCCCTTGTGCGTCTGTATCTACCTCTTTGGGGCTTGTCAGTGGCTGGAAAGGACCAGTTTTTTGAAGGCCAATTTCTGCTAAAACGTGGTGGTTGGACCTGTAAGAAAGCCTTGTCAGTTTGCATAGATTTGGCTTTTTCTTCCATTTTCTGTAGTATGTCCTCAGCATTAGTACCAAATAGTACATCCTTTTGTAAAGGAGCATCAGGAAGTTTAGCTTTCACATGATCAGGTAAATTTTGTTCCCTAAGCCAGGCATGTCTGCGAATGACTGATCCTGTGGCAGTCGCTCGACTGGAAGCCTCTAGGGCATCATAACCACATTGTAAGGTGTGTTTACCCACTTGCTCCGCACTATGCATCATATCCTGTAACTCTTAAATCTGGTTGTTCAGGTTGAGACATTTTGTTCCTTAATTGTTATAACAGGTACTGTTGATATTTAATCATATGAAACTGACAGTTTAAGGCCCTCATGGCTAGGGTGGCAGAGGTATATACCTTTTTACCCCACCTTTCTAGAGATCTGGATTCCCTTTCTGCAGGGAGTGGATTCTTGGCAGTGGAAGCCTTTAATCCCTTGGGGCCTTGTGAAATGGTTTCAGGGTCAGCATTATGGCCTTTGTAGAGAAATTGGTGAGAGCTGGGTACTCTGTAATACCTATCAGGTTTTACTGGTGCAGGAGGCAGAGAATCAGGGTTAAGGCAAGCCTCCGAATAGACATCATCCAGTACATCCAAAACAGGGGGTATAGCCAGAGGTCTGTGCTGAGGTAACCAAAGAAATCCCCCAAGTCTTTTCTTGGAATCTGAAAAGTCTTGGCCTTCCCAATGGAAGTGTTCCCTCAAAGTGTGCAAGGTTTCCCCAAAAGAAAAATCCTCAGGAGGGGATACAGAAGGAATGGACTGTTCTGCATCCGAATCCTCTTCCAATTTTTTCGTAATTCAGGAGCTGGCCGACCGGCACTTGCGAACTGCTTCTGCTTCGGGCACCACGCGGCAAAAAAGACTGGAGAACATGGCGTCGGCTGTGTCTTGTATACTCTGGCCTTACTGACGTCAGAAGAGTAAGGGACGACAACCGACGCCGGACCAAGACTTTGGAATTCGGCCGACCGAGGGACCGCCTGTCGGCTGAAAACCCATCTGTGATTACTGCAGCTGTATGCACGATGAACATCATTCACTTGCTAATTCCTAGTCATTTAGGGAACAGTAACATCTTACAGCACTGTGACTTGTTCAATATGGGTGTATACAATTTGTTATTTATAATAAAGTTGACATAGTAGAGTTAAGCATTATTAATGTATACATTCCAGTAAATGTTGTTAATGCCTTACTTATTCACTGTCACACACTGGCTATGTGTTGTACATGCAATTTTTGTCAGTGTCTTTATGCCAATTTTTTTTTTGTCATTGTATTAAGTGTATTTATCACTTGTTATTATCTTTGCCAGTGTAGCCCTAGTTCTGGCTGGAAAGGGTTCTAGGACCAGTTCACTTTCCTGATTAAAAAATTATAAATAAATATGAAACAGATAAAAGGGGGTGGTGAACATAACAGAAATAATTAAGGAACTAGCAAAGCATGTTTTAATTCTGTAGCAATCATGAGAGAGAAAAATACAGTAAGGATCATTTACTGCAGTTGAGAGATTTCACACTTCAGGATAAGGGTGTAGTGGAATGTCAGTCAATTCTTTTAGAATTACAAAAGAATCCCTTTACAAAAGCCTGTTATTTACCTACTTTCTTTTGCTGGAAGTAGATAACAGCTATTTACAGCACAGAATAAGCTCTGACAGACACATAAACGAGGCTCATTCAGGAAAACACAGAAGTAGCTCTACTACAGAAGTTGTGTTAGATGACAGTACTTCATAGTCCTGCCATTCTATCTTAATGGCATGAGAAAATACCACCACTTCCTTATGTCTAGCATGACTCATGTAAAGAGGACTTGAAATGTATTCTGGGAAGAAGGAATGAAAGTAAGAAAACAAGATCACATTACCAAAGCAGGCTCCATCATCTGCCACTTTGTGACAAACGCATTAAAATAGTAAAATAAGCACTTGGGGTGATTTTGAGGCATTAAAATAGCTCAGAAAACAAATAGTTTTAGTTCTAAGGTGGAGTTTTCCTTTAAAGCTCTGCCTTTTAAATTCTTAATCTGGCTTTGTTTTCTTTAGTCATTTACTCTAAACTTTCCTGCTAGCAAATTACCATATAAAGTGGCTTTTAGGTGAACTTTGACAATCCAGCCTGATGCCGTTTAGTCTAAAGTCATGCTGAAAATTTTCTAGCCCAGAGTGCCTTAAAGCAATTAAACAGCCTTAGCAAATTCCCTCTTACTACACAAAGACATGCCATCACCCTTAAGATTTTCACAGTCCTAGTAAGATCTTCATGCCAGCAGCCATGCATGACATTCTTTCTAACTGACCATGTCTGCTGTGAAATGTAAGATAATTACTATGCTATGAAAAGTTATTAAACCAGACAGCCATGCTCTTTCTTTGTTCATTTACTTAATACCCAAGCCCTTCCACGATCTATATGAGTCAAACCCAACCCTGCACCATGGCTAACCAAGGAAACCAAAAAACTTATGCTACAACGAGATAAATGCTGGAAACTTTCTCAGTACAATAAACATCCTGAAACCCTCCTTAAATTTAAGCAACTCCGCAACCTCACCAAAAGACATATAATCAAGGATAAACAATCATACTATATGAAACTCAAAACTAACCACTCCAAAAACCCCAAACAATTCTGGAACTCCATCAACTCACGCCTTCACCCAGGCACCAAAAACAACCCTTGCCCTGATACTACTAAGACTGATCCAGAAATTGCCACTCTCCAACTCCTCTTTATTAACTCTATAGCTGAACTAAGTCCTTCCCAAATACCCCACCTTCACAAGTCAGTCACTCTACCCCAGCCTCTCCACCCAACCCACCCCCTACCTTTGAACTTAAACCAATTTCAACCTCCTACATAAACAAAATCCTCAGCAAGCTAAAACCATGCTCCATTGCCCCAGATAACATTCCCTCTAAATTCTTAAAAATTGCTGCAGACAGCATTGCCCACCCCATTAGCATCTTAATCAATGGATCCATACAAGTATCTTATGTCCCCGAGCCTTGGCGTGCTGCCTTTATACATCCTCTCCACAAAGGCAGTAAAAATAATGCCACCTCAAACTTTCGCCCCATAGCCATTCTCTCCCCAATATCAAAAATACTGGAAAAATGCGTTCACACCAAACTAATGCCTTTCCTAACCACAAACCATCTGATCTCTCAAACCCAATATGGCTTCTGCCCCAGCCATAGCACCATTACTGCTCTTCTCTCATTCTTAGATAGAGTCAACCATGCCCGTGACTCCGGAAAAATCGTTTCTACAGTTTTATTAGACCTCTCCAAGGCCTTCGACACCATCTTCCATACCCATCTTCTCACCCACCTTGCTAATCTAAACCTTTCTCACAATTCCCTGTCCTGGTTTTCAAGCTACCTATCTGATAGATCTCAAGCTGTAAAATGGAAGAAAGGCACCTCAGACTTCCTTCCCACTCCTACTGGAGTTCCCCAAGGATCTATTCTTGGCCCAATACTGTTTAACATCTCTGTCAATGATTTCCACTCGGCCATCCCAAATACAAAAATAATACAATATGCTGATGACTCCACTTTAATCTGCTGTGCCACCAGCCTCCCAGAACTTCAATCATACACACAAACTGCCTTCTCTGCCACTGAGTACTGGGTGTTGCAAAACCATCTATCTCTAAACGCTAACAAATCCAAAATACTGCTCTAGACTCCCTCAAAATCCTCCCCCACTTGATAAAAATTCTTTCCAAATTAGAAGTTACAACAATTCTGCTATAGAAATCGTTCCCTATGCCAAACTACTTGGGTCACCATTGATGAGCACCTAAAATTTGACACGCATATTCAACTAAACATCAAGAAAACACATCAAAAACTCGACCTACTATACAGAAACATCCACTATCTCACTCCTTCTACTTCTACTACTACCTTCTCCCCTCTCTATTGTATGGTGCACCTATACTAACTAAGCTATCTGCCTCCATCTCTTCCAAAATGGAAAGTTGTTACAATAAAATCTCCAAATTTGCCATAAAAGCCAAACACTCCTCCCACCATTGCTCTGCCCTTCCACTTACTTAACTGGCAAGAACTTCCCAACCATCTCAACTACCTCCAACGTACTACTGTCCATAGGCTATTATTTAACCCTACTCTATACCCTGCTCTCTCCAACATCCTGCAATCTTACACCCCTAACAGGCCACTTACATCTTCCTACCTAAACCTTATCACAGTCTACAAACCAATCCACCCTGCTGGATGGCACCTTCTGTCCTTCTCCCTAGCCAAAAAAATGGAACTCTCTCCCTCCTTCTTCACATACTATTGGCAATACTGACAACTTCAAATCACATCTTCATTCCTACTTTTTCTCTAACTGGAAGTGCAATTGCATCTTACCCGCCTAGCCTTCTTCTCTCAACATTCTAAATCATATTTTCCCTACTTCCCCTTTGCCTACTACATAACTCCTCTAGAAAAGACTCACTCTTCAGTGTGATCTCTTGTACCTTTTGTATACATTGTATCTAGTTTGCTCTCCCTGTTCGCCTTTCCCTATCATTTGTTCCTGTTCTACCACAACTACCCAAACAAGACACATTTTCTATACAACTATTGGAATTTTGTCCTCTCAACATATGACTTATATGCAAAGTTACCCATGTACCAGTTCATGCCTTTGATTTTATAATGTATCTGCACCCTCAATATTAACTGTAACTTGCTTACTTTATGTATTTGCATCTTGAAGGGTACTTTAATCTGAATATCTAATGTTTACTATGTAACGTGGAGCTTTACCAACGTACCAGTTCATGTCTGAATCATGAACAGTAACTTTAATCTGAATTTTTAATGTCTACTATGTAATGAGGATCTTTACCAATTTACCAGTTCATGTCTCTGATTTTATAATGTATCTACACCCTCTATATTAACTGTATTTTGCTTATCTTATGTATCTGCATCCTGACTTGTTACTTCAATCTGAAAATCTAATGTCTATTATGTAATGCTGGAGCTTTTCTCCCCGAGCCTCCACTGAAAACTGGCTCCTGAGCCCAGTGGACCCCCCCGGTCATCAAACTGAAATAAATAAATAAATTTAAAAGCAGTAACAACTTTTTGTATTGGTTAATGTTGAAAATGACCACAAATACAAACAACGATTTTTTAACACATATCTGTTGCATTGTAGTCAATTAATAAATACAGAAAAAGTCTGGTCACAGTGAAAATGATTTCTGTAAAAACATCAGTTCTTATATATATAATTTTATACTCCAATTTCTGTAAGTTTAATTCCAGCTACTTTTACTTTTTTAAGGAGTCAATCTTATTTTTCTCTGTACCTCATCTTTCTGTCTCTCTTTTCTGTCTTACAAAATGCTACTTTCTTCTTTTCTTCCATCTTTTTTGGTGCTCTGTGACCACCCCCAAGTTATTCCTCCTTGTCTGTCCTTTTAGCTCTTCACCTACAGTAACCCTATCACCTGAAGCAGACTGCTTCTACTTAGATAAAGCATCTTCTGCTGAAAGGAAGATGAGTGGACCCCCTCCCCTCCCCCCTGAGGAAAAAAATTAACTGTGCAGGCAACATCATATGGAATCTCCATTTTTGGGAACAGCAAACTTTGACAACAGTATGGGACAATTACCATCAATCTTCTGCAAGGTCAACAGGCCATAAGGTTCCTTCCCAAACCTATGAACCTAAAGATAGCCTTCTGTCCCTTCTGGAACACAAAGTGGTGGTAGCACACCCTTGACCACATTCTGAAGGAGAGTCTCTCTATAACTCAACAAGGAGTTGAGTCTGGGCCTGTTCCAGATACTATACAAAATGACTTTCTGTGGAAGGACTTAAGAGTTCTAAGACCTGACTAAACATGTCTATATCAAGAACCCATTGGTCTTTTATGATGATTCTTCCAAGCCAAGACAAATTCAGAGGCCCTACCTAAACAGGACAACCCCAAAGAACATTTTAAACTGCAGCTGCTGGGCTAGTGGGATTGTCTTCCTAAGAGATTTAGTAGTTAAAACTGAAAAAGGGAAGATAGTCTGAAACTTAAGGATCTTCCTATGTCTGTCACATTTTTTTTTCTGAGGAGCTCAGTTCAGAAGTAGACTGGACATCAGGGAGCATCACAGATGCCTTCTAAAGTAGTGGGGACCAAAATGATTTTCTGGAGGTTTATCACGCAGAGCTTAGAAGGACTAGCAGAAGAGAATCTCCACAAAGGGAAGTCATTTGCAATGGCCTGCTGGAGATCCTTTGAAGGGGAGAAGAACTTCAGCCATGCCATCCTGTGCATGTACATGCCTAAACCTGCTCCCCTAACAGCACAGTGTCGGCACAAACCCATAGTGAGCCATGAAACAGTCTACTATGTGTGCCACAGCCAGACTCTTGGCCAGCTTCAGCTCAAACTCAAGAAAGGAAAAATGAAAGCTCTTCCAACCTCTGATTCACTTGGAAGAACTGGAATCTGGGCTGGTGAGATACACAACAGAGATATATGGCTCCCAGTGTGGCAAAGAACACCACTTTCATGTACATCTTTGTCCAAGGCCTAGGGTTCCTGTCAGGGCCAAATTAGCTGACTGTTGTGGTCAATGTTTTTGAAATCTGTGCTGGACCAAAGAAATTCCATTCTAGGAAGCCTGATCAAGATTTCACTCTGCACAAACTGGGGCTTATTTGCCATGTTGAAAGCAAACAGAGTAGTTAGAATTCAGCATTCCCAGGCTACAAATGTGGCATCCATAACAATGGGCTTCAAAAGGGGAATGACCAAAGCCCCCCCAGAATCTCATTCAAGAACTTCAGAGGAAATGACCATGGACCAGTCCATGGTGGACTTCAACAGCCTAAATGTTTCTCCAGGAAAGGGGTAACTGGAAGGAGTGCATAGGAAGGGGATGTTTCAATATCTTAATCTCTCCCTGACATAAATGAGAGGAGTTAACACATGCAGGAATGCAGTCAGGTTTAAGTTCTCATAAACAGCAGTAAAAAAGGTGATACATGTATTACTTAATTTCCCGGTCACCTTTGGAGCAAACTCTCCTTTACAATGAAATGGTCTCAGTACCTCCACATGTCGAAAAGAGAGCTAAATGAATAAATAAGTCCACTTAAACTTTAGTATGAGGCAATGGAAATCAAATTTCAAGGCCACTAGGGCTTATGCTTGCCACAAACCTAAATGCATACACATACCATACAGCAGTACATATGCCTGAACAAACCAAGCCTTTAAAAACTCAAAAATGTACACTCTAATAAAAATGTACAACATAACTTCATAGATTTATAACTGAATACTAGACTAACTACCCTAACAGGTCATTTTCACTCTAAATAAACAAATGGACCAGGATCCACCAACGGAAACTCGTACACGAGGGAATTGTAAAAATCTTTTATTCCACAAAGAAGGTTAAGCGCTTTCAACTAGATACACTAGTCTTCTTCAGAACCATTAAAAACAGCACAAATCCTAGTATATATACCCAGAGCAGTTCAAAAAAGGCGCCAAAACTTTTAAAGGTGTAGCTCAATAAAACTACTTATAAAACACTCAATATAATACATGCACTGTTAATCTTGTATACACTAAGATCAAATATATATGTAGGACTGTATGTCAATACATCAATTGTTGACATGACATGTCATATAAAAACATATAACTTGTGCAATATAGTAATACATAAAAAATATATAATAAAATAATAATAATAACCTAGCAATGTAAAAAAGGTTATACACAACCTTCTAGTAAAAAATTACTTAGTAAAGCTGACTATAAATATTGAGGTGTGTAAAAAAAAAAAGTCACAATCCTCAAAAATATGTAAACTCCTTTCTATACTACAACCTTACTAAGAAAGTGCCAAGAAGGGTTTAATGCTGATGAATTCATTCAATCCAGGAGGTCTGGTGGCATCCAAAAAAATCTGCCACTTACTCTCTAAAGCAGCTAATTGCATCTTCCAGTTACCTCCAAAAACAGTACATTGTATATGATCTATAATGGCAAAACGAAATGAATGTTCTTCCCCATACTCAGAAATATGCCTATATAAAGCATTTTTGTTGTCTTTTTTCTGGATGCGGTAATAATGTTCGTATATACGTTTTTTCAAATTTCTTTCGGTTTTGCCAATGTAGAACGCAGGGCAAATCACACACGTAGCCAAATAAATCACCTGACTAGTGTTACAGTTCCCTGTTCTAGTCTTGATAATTGTGTTGTTAGTGTCTTTGAGTCGAATATCCTTAGCCACATAAATGTGGTGACACTGTTTACATCTTCCACATTTAGTGGTGCCTTTATATATGTCTTTTTTATCTGTATCTTTACCAGTATTCTCCAAAATTCTCTTCAAATTAGCACCTGTCTTGTGCACAAATCTAGGTAAGGGTCCCACTATATGGTCTAAGTTAGAAGCTGTGATGATGTCCCAATGTTGACGTAAGATGTCTTGAATGAAATGTGTGTATGGAGTATATGTCAATATACAAGCTCTGCCAAATGATCTATTTTCGGTACCTTTTCCTTCCGACCTAGCTGTATATTTACCTAATAGGGGTGGATATTTGTTCCCCCATTCTTTACGCACATACTCTGTGACATCCCGAACCATTTTGTCAGGGTACCCGCGGTTAAGAAATAAATTTTTAATAGTCTCTATTTCAGATCTCATGGTACTTTCGGTTGACGACATTCTTACTGCGCGGATACATTGCCCCTTAACTATATTTTTAAAAATGTGTGGTGGATGATTACTGGTAAAATACAGATAATCATTAGAGAAAGTAGGTTTTCGATAGAGCTTCGATGTAAAGCCACTGGTATCCAAACCAACTAAAACATCCAAATTTGGTATATTGAGATCACTGGTGTTGTGGGTGAATTTTAAAAAAGCAGATGAATTGTTGAGGAAGGCCATAAATTCCTGCAACCTCTCAGCTGAAGCCTGCCACAAAATAAAGATGTCATCCAAATATCTAGCATAAAATTTTATGTCGGCATAATAGTTGCTTTTGAATAAAGTCTCTTCCTCCCATTCAACCATCACAAGATTTGCAAAAATCGGGGCACAGGAAGCTCCCATAGCAACTCCCTTTGTTTGTTTGAAGTATTCCCCTTGAAAGGTGATATAATTATGTTCCAACACCAGTCCCATCATATCACATAACAAAGAAATCTTGTCCCAACTAAATCCTGAATACTTCCGTAGACTGTTGGAAAAATATTCCAATCCCACATTGCTAGGGATGCATGAAAACAAGTCCACAACATCTATAGTCACTAGGACAAGACTAGTTTGCCAATAATCCTGTGTTAATTTTCCCAGGAAGCTCCACGAATCTTTCATAATGTGTGGGATGGCCCCATAAATGTGCTTAAGCTGATGGTCGATCCATTTACCTAAATTAAATGTTTTGGATTTGGATCCTGAGATTATTGGTCTAAATGGAGGTTTGTCCAAAGATTTGTGTATCTTGGGGATCCCAACAATTCTGGCCAAAACTGGATAATCATTCTTAACATAAACATACGTCTCATTAGTAATCCTATTATCTATAAGATATTCTTCAATAGCTAAGTCTATACGACGGTGCCCAATATTAATCTGATTGATGGATACAGTTTCGTAAACCTCAGTTTGATGGAGAATGTCGTATATACTTGAGATGTATTTTTCCGTCTGAAAAAGAACGATCCCTCCACCCTTATCGGGTTTCATGATCCGAACGTCCTTGTTATGTAGCACTTTATTCAAACAACTCTTCTCTATCTGAGTTAAGTTAGTCACTGGGTCATAGTATAAAGAATGTCTGTTCCTAATATTCCTGTGTAATCTATATAAGTCCTTACACACCAATTTCTCAAAATTGAGTATGCTAGGATGAGAAGTAGGTATATATGTGCTTTTCTTACTTAGTTGGTTGTCCACCATCTTATCTGTCTCATCCACTTGGTTGTTAAACACAATGGCTAGATTCAATTTGCGACAAAACAGTTTGACTTGTTTAATATTGTCTACTAAATCACTACGAACAGTGGGAATGAATTTCATACCTTTACACATAACACTAATAAATTGTTCATCAACCTCCACGTCAGTGTAATTATACACATTGAAACCCTCATACGAAGATAGAATACAAGGATGTGTGTGCAAATTCGCTGAAAATCCCTGTATGATTTCGTCAACTTGGGTAGTTTGAATATTGGAAGGGATCAATGTGGGGGAGTCAGCCTTAAATAACCCCTCCCCTAAAATACCACTGGCACTGGTGTGGAGAATTTCATTTATTTTCTGTGGAGGTTCCACTGTCTGTTTGATTTCATGTGGGAGTATAGCTTCTCCCTCTGAAAATCCCTATGAATGGGTCTAGATGAGTGTATATCATGATCTTGCTCAATGTGATTCCCTTTATCCCTAATTTTAGGCCAAATATAAGCCCTGTTAGTGTTATATAGTTCTACGTCCCTAGCCAGCTTCCTACTTTTTCTCTCAATGATATTATTGGCTTTACCGTCAGCTAAAACAAATTGTTTTTTGAATAATTCTTTTGATGAATCATATTCAATATCACAAATGATAGCCTCATACATACTTTCTAATTGTTCTGCTAACACCACACACTTATCCTGTTGATATTTAATCAATAATTGCATATATGAATATCCAAAACTGTCAAAAAGTCCATTAAATTCTTGCATCACTTCATTACTATATGTAATTCCTAATGGAAGTTTAAAAAAACGTATGCCTTTAGGCACAACTTTAGTTTCCAGACAGTTTTGCAAATAACTCACATCTATTTTAGAATTTTTGTATGCAGTCAATTTCTTTCCAAAATCATAAATCATGTCCTTAAGTGAACTGTATACATGATTTTTATTAGCATGGTTCAATAAACCCTTCTTTCCAAAATCAAAATTCTCATTTTGATCAAAAAAATGTTCCATTAAATCTCTTTCATTAGCATTTTTAAGTAAAAAATCAGAGTTATGTCCTTTTGACACTGTCCGATTAATATTAACAATGGACCTAAAGTCCTGATTAGGACTAGAATTCTTGTATTGCACAGTACCTTTATTGACAAAACCAGACTTCTGTTTGGTATTTCCGTAAGGTTTCCCAGTCTGTATAATTTTAGGTCTAGCCCCAATACGCTCCGCTTCTCGTCGTGCCCGAGTAATGCTGAAATCAAAGGTGAAATCCTGGGCTGGGGTAAGCCGCAAAGGATCGGTAAGGTTCCGTGCATCCTCCAAGATGGTAAAGCGGCCTTATTCTTTAGGTGTAGCTCCGGACACTACACTAGCGTCCGGTAAGTCAATTGCGCCGTTGGCGGTGAGACCGGCATCTTCAGTCCCACAAAAAACCTCAGGAAAGCCTCGTTCCGGGGTAGGCAACTGCTTCCTGCTACATGCTCGTTCGCAAACATCTGCGGATGAATGAAGCGCCTTCCGTATACCATAACCGGCTTTCCTCTCTCTGCTGATACAAGGCAGTTCTCTATCAACAGGTGCTGCATCGCAAACCTGTGGTGAAAACGACGAACCAGAAGTTTTACCTTGTTTGTCATTGGTAGTTACAAGACCAGTAACTAAGTCAATCAGTTTTTTAAGCTCGCTCTGGACAGCTGTAACTTCAGCACGGAGTCCATTGAATTCCTCCCGGGACAATGAAGCACCAGTGGTGTCTTCCTGATCCTGCATGGCAACCAAACAATAATTCCCAAAGGAAACAGCAACTGAAAATAAACAAATGGACCAGGATCCACCAACGGAAACTCGTACACGAGGGAATTGTAAAAATCTTTTATTCCACAAAGAAGGTTAAGCGCTTTCAACTAGATACACTAGTCTTCTTCAGAACCATTAAAAACAGCACAAATCCTAGTATATATACCCAGAGCAGTTCAAAAAAGGCACCAAAACTTTTAAAGGTGTAGCTCAATAAAACTACTTATAAAACACTCAATATAATACATGCACTGTTAATCTTGTATACACTAAGATCAAATATATATGTAGGACTGTATGTCAATACATCAATTGTTGACATGACATGTCATATAAAAACATATAACTTGTGCAATATAGTAATACATAAAAAAATATATATAATAAAATAATAATAATAACCTAGCAATGTAAAAAAGGTTATACACAACCTTCTAGTAAAAAATTACTTAGTAAAGCTGACTATAAATATTGAGGTGTGTAAAAAAAAAAAAAAGTCACAATCCTCAAAAATATGTAAACTCCTTTCTATACTACAACCTTACTAAGAAAGTGCCAAGAAGGGTTTAATGCTGATGAATTCATTCAATCCAGGAGGTCTGGTGGCATCCAAAAAAATCTGCCACTTACTCTCTAAAGCAGCTAATTGCATCTTCCAGTTACCTCCAAAAACAGTACATTGTATATGATCTATAATGGCAAAACGAAATGAATGTTCTTCCCCATACTCAGAAATATGCCTATATAAAGCATTTTTGTTGTCTTTTTTCTGGATGCGGTAATAATGTTCGTATATACGTTTTTTCAAATTTCTTTCGGTTTTGCCAATGTAGAACGCAGGGCAAATCACACACGTAGCCAAATAAATCACCTGACTAGTGTTACAGTTCCCTGTTCTAGTCTTGATAAGTGTGTTGTTAGTGTCTTTGAGTCGAATATCCTTAGCCACATAAATGTGGTGACACTGTTTACATCTTCCACATTTAGTGGAGGAATTCAATGGACTCCGTGCTGAAGTTACAGCTGTCCAGAGCGAGCTTAAAAAACTGATTGACTTAGTTACTGGTCTTGTAACTACCAATGACAAACAAGGTAAAACTTCTGGTTCGTCGTTTTCACCACAGGTTTGCGATGCAGCACCTGTTGATAGAGAACTGCCTTGTATCAGCAGAGAGAGGAAAGCCGGTTATGGTATACGGAAGGCGCTTCATTCATCCGCAGATGTTTGCGAACGAGCATGTAGCAGGAAGCAGTTGCCTACCCCGGAACGAGGCTTTCCTGAGGTTTTTTGTGGGACTGAAGATGCCGGTCTCACCGCCAACGGCGCAATTGACTTACCGGACGCTAGTGTAGTGTCCGGAGCTACACCTAAAGAACAAGGCCGCTTTACCATCTTGGAGGATGCACGGAACCTTACCGATCCTTTGCGGCTTACCCCAGCCCAGGATTTCACCTTTGATTTCAGCATTAAAGCGGAGCGTATTGGGGCTAGACCTAAAATTATACAGACTGGGAAACCTTACGGAAATACCAAACAGAAGTCTGGTTTTGTCAATAAAGGTACTGTGCAATACAAGAATTCTAGTCCTAATCAGGACTTTAGGTCCATTGTTAATATTAATCGGACAGTGTCAAAAGGACATAACTCTGATTTTTTACTTAAAAATGCTAATGAAAGAGATTTAATGGAACATTTTTTTGATTAAAATGAGAATTTTGATTTTGGAAAGAAGGGTTTATTGAACCATGCTAATAAAAATCATGTATACAGTTCACTTAAGGACATGATTTATGATTTTGGAAAGAAATTGACTGCATACAAAAATTCTAAAATAGATGTGAGTTATTTGCAAAACTGTCTGGAAACTAAAGTTGTGCCTAAAGGCATACGTTTTTTTAAACTTCCATTAGGAATTACATATAGTAATGAAGTGATGCAAGAATTTAATGGACTTTTTGACAGTTTTGGATATTCATATATGCAATTATTGATTAAATATCAACAGGATAAGTGTGTGGTGTTAGCAGAACAATTAGAAAGTATGTATGAGGCTATCATTTGTGATATTGAATATGATTCATCAAAAGAATTATTCAAAAAACAATTTGTTTTAGCTGACGGTAAAGCCAATAATATCATTGAGAGAAAAAGTAGGAAGCTGGCTAGGGACGTAGAACTATATAACACTAACAGGGCTTATATTTGGCCTAAAATTAGGGATAAAGGGAATCACATTGAGCAAGATCATGATATACACTCATCTAGACCCATTCATAGGGATTTTCAGAGGGAGAAGCTATACTCCCACATGAAATCAAACAGACAGTGGAACCTCCACAGAAAATAAATGAAATTCTCCACACCAGTGCCAGTGGTATTTTAGGGGAGGGGTTATTTAAGGCTGACTCCCCCACATTGATCCCTTCCAATATGCAAACTACCCAAGTTGGAAATCATACAGGGATTTTCAGCGAATTTGCACACACATCCTTGTATTCTATCTTCGTATGAGGGTTTCAATGTGTATAATTACACTGACGTGGAGGTTGATGAACAATTTATTAGTGTTATGTGTAAAGGTATGAAATTCATTCCCACTGTTCGTAGTGATTTAGTAGACAATATTAAACAAGTCAAACTGTTTTGTCGCAAATTGAATCTAGCCATTGTGTTTAACAACCAAGTGGATGAGACAGATAAGATGGTGGACAACCAACTAAGTAAGAAAAGCACATATATACCTACTTCTCATCCTAGCATACTCAATTTTGAGAAATTGGTGTGTAAGGACTTATATAGATTACACAGGGATATTAGGAACAGACATTCTTTATACTATGACCCAGTGACTAACTTAACTCAGATAGAGAAGAGTTGTTTGAATAAAGTGCTACATAACAAGGACGTTCGGATCATGAAACCCGATAAGGGTGGAGGGATCGTTCTTTTTCAGACGGAAAAATACATCTCAAGTATATACGACATTCTCCATCAAACTGAGGTTTACGAAACTGTATCCATCAATCAGATTAATATTGGGCACCATCGTATAGACTTAGCTATTGAAGAATATCTTATAGATAATAGGATTACTAATGAGACGTATGTTTATCTTAAGAATGATTATCCAGTTTTGGCCAGAATTGTTGGGATCCCCAAGATACACAAATCTTTGGACAAACCTCCATTTAGACCAATAATCTCAGGATCCAAATCCAAAACATTTAATTTAGGTAAATGGATCGACCATCAGCTTAAGCACATTTATGGGGCCATCCCACACATTATGAAAGATTCGTGGAGCTTCCTGGGAAAATTAACACAGGATTATTGGCAAACTAGTCTTGTCCTAGTGACTATAGATGTTGTGGACTTGTTTTCATGCATCCCTAGCAATGTGGGATTGGAATATTTTTCCAACAGTCTACGGAAGTATTCAGGATTTAGTTGGGACAAGATTTCTTTGTTATGTGATATGATGGGACTGGTGTTGGAACATAATTATATCACCTTTCAAGGGGAATACTTCAAACAAACAAAGGGAGTTGCTATGGGAGCTTCCTGTGCCCCGATTTTTGCAAATCTTGTGATGGTTGAATGGGAGGAAGAGACTTTATTCAAAAGCAACTATTATGCCGACATAAAATTTTATGCTAGATATTTGGATGACATCTTTATTTTGTGGCAGGCTTCAGCTGAGAGGTTGCAGGAATTTATGGCCTTCCTCAACAATTCATCTGCTTTTTTAAAATTCACCCACAACACCAGTGATCTCAATATACCATATTTGGATGTTTTAGTTGGTTTGGATACCAGTGGCTTTACATCGAAGCTCTATCGAAAACCTACTTTCTCTAATGATTATCTGTATTTTACCAGTAATCATCCACCACACATTTTTAAAAATATAGTTAAGGGGCAATGTATCCGCGCAGTAAGAATGTCGTCAACCGAAAGTACCATGAGATCTGAAATAGAGACTATTAAGAATTTATTTCTTAACCGCGGGTACCCTGACAAAATGGTTCGGGATGTCACAGAGTATGTGCGTAAAGAATGGGGGAACAAATATCCACCCCTATTAGGTAAATATACAGCTAGGTCGGAAGGAAAAGGTACCGAAAATAGATCATTTGGCAGAGCTTGTATATTGACATATACTCCATACACACATTTCATTCAAGACATCTTACGTCAACATTGGGACATCATCACAGCTTCTAACTTAGACCATATAGTGGGACCCTTACCTAGATTTGTGCACAAGACAGGTGCTAATTTGAAGAGAATTTTGGAGAATACTGGTAAAGATACAGATAAAAAAGACATATATAAAGGCACCACTAAATGTGGAAGATGTAAACAGTGTCACCACATTTATGTGGCTAAGGATATTCGACTCAAAGACACTAACAACACACTTATCAAGACTAGAACAGGGAACTGTAACACTAGTCAGGTGATTTATTTGGCTACGTGTGTGATTTGCCCTGCGTTCTACATTGGCAAAACCGAAAGAAATTTGAAAAAACGTATATACGAACATTATTACCGCATCCAGAAAAAAGACAACAAAAATGCTTTATATAGGCATATTTCTGAGTATGGGGAAGAACATTCATTTCGTTTTGCCATTATAGATCATATACAATGTACTGTTTTTGGAGGTAACTGGAAGATGCAATTAGCTGCTTTAGAGAGTAAGTGGCAGATTTTTTTGGATGCCACCAGACCTCCTGGATTGAATGAATTCATCAGCATTAAACCCTTCTTGGCACTTTCTTAGTAAGGTTGTAGTATAGAAAGGAGTTTACATATTTTTGAGGATTGTGACTTTTTTTTTTTACACACCTCAATATTTATAGTCAGCTTTACTAAGTAATTTTTTACTAGAAGGTTGTGTATAACCTTTTTTACATTGCTAGGTTATTATTATTATTTTATTATATATATTTTTTTATGTATTACTATATTGCACAAGTTATATGTTTTTATATGACATGTCATGTCAACAATTGATGTATTGACATACAGTCCTACATATATATTTGATCTTAGTGTATACAAGATTAACAGTGCATGTATTATATTGAGTGTTTTATAAGTAGTTTTATTGAGCTACACCTTTAAAAGTTTTGGCGCCTTTTTTGAACTGCTCTGGGTATATATACTAGGATTTGTGCTGTTTTTAATGGCTCTGAAGAAGACTAGTGTATCTAGTTGAAAGCGCTTAACCTTCTTTGTGGAATAAAAGATTTTTACAATTCCCTCGTGTACGAGTTTCCGTTGGTGGATCCTGGTCCATTTTCACTCTAGCAATCTGAGGTCAAAATCAATACCCTGTACCTTTTAAGGTAAAATCCTTAACTGTTATAACAACCCCACTCCTGCTACAGAGCTGGTCAATTTTACTACTCTGTAGAGGTAAATGTGAGGAAAGTTACGATCACCCCACCCTTATACCACCATGAATTCCATTACTGGTATTGCTGATGGTAGTAGCTGATGAAAAATCTGCTACAGTGGGATGAGGTCACCCATTACAAAGATTTTGTATTACTGTTATTCAGTTATGAGGCACCTTGACATGCCCCTGTATTTTGAAAAACAAAGTTGAAACTACAGAAAACAGTAGGAAAGTTTCTGCATCATAAAACATTCCCTTGACAATATACAACAGTAACACAGAACACAAATGCAACACTAATACCTACAACAAGCCATCACAACATTACAGAACATCTTATGTGAGTGAATCAGGCCATGACAGGAAGGTGTTGGGTATATGTCAATCACAGCTACACATGGAGATAAAATGTTCAAGGTATTTAAAGGTGACATTTTTTCAATTTGATTTTTTTTTCTTTAGTCTGTCTTTAAGTATAAATACTGGCATAACCTACAAATGAATAACCAGACTACCAATAAATAGATAGTCAAAACAAAAATGTCTGAATAGTTACAGGTCACAGATAACGCTACTAAAGTGAAATTATACAACAAAAAAAAAAAGCAACAAAACTAAGGCTAAAAATTAGCTTCCTTAAACACAGAAAAAATTAAATGGATGAATATTCAGCATTTTTAGATAGATGGTAAGGCAAGTAAGCTCAAACCTTCTGCAAATCCTGTGTGGTCATACAACTCAGCATCCCCATAGTGATACGATGATGGGCAAATATAGGCAAGTACTTCTCTGCGGATATATGGGTCAACAGCTCAACCAGCTCCTTCTCCAAACCTTCTTCCTACAGAAGAGTAAATGGATAAACATGAAACGTTATAAATTCCCTCCCAGCAAACACAGCTGAAGCAAAGCAACAGAAAAACTCCCAAGTCGTACATACATTTGTGTACATAACTCTGATCTATTACTTAGGTCTAAACGTAGACAACCAAACAGATATTTTAAAAAAGTATATTAAAACAAAATTAGGATCTGATGTTTGGAAAAACTTACTGATTTTAGAATACATACATAAACAAAATAAGTAAAATAATGCCACAAAGAGTAGGAGGAGGGAATATTCCATGCACAATAACTTGATGTAAGAAAACTGAGGGCACACCACCCTGGGAATTATTATATTTATTTGGAGCTTAGAACATACCATTGCTTGGCTCACAAACTTTGCTATCCATTACCATCTGAAACCAAGCTTTTGAAGATTTCCAGTAATGAACTATTTGCTTTGATAAACCATCACATGACAACAATTTGGGTTAATACTGCATACACTCTGCACATAATATTGTGTGTGTGCTTTTACAACTAACTGCTTTAAAGTACGCATACAAGTGCAAAACATTTTCATTACTATAAAACTGAAAATGACATTTATGAAAAGTTGTATTTTTTATACTGTACATGGGTTTAAGTACTGGGTGTTATGGGCAAGTTGTCACCCCAATGATGGATTTATTAGAACTCTTCCAGGAGGGCACATGATCACAGTATCTTCTACAGAAGCCAGTATTACACAACAAAGGTTTCAGAGCTCCCCAACTGATAACCACCAATGAAATTACTGATTAGGTAATCCACTTTATAAAGGGCTGCATTGTGTTTCTCCTTGTTATTTCCTGCCTAGAGGAAAGAAACCTTCAAGAAGAGGAAATTCTTCTCTACTGCTATGAGTTAGGTGAGTCCCTATCAGTTCAGCGAATGGCATTTTCAGTGCACTTGCATCAAACATGCCGTTCGTCGAACTGTTCATACTGAGATCGCAGTACAGTGAGGATAGGGAAATTTGCCCTTTCCTCAATGTACTGCGATCTTGGAGTTGGTATATACAATCAGTAAGGGGTGTGGGGGGCACAGCCTCGCCACGAGTAGAATTTGATGAATGGCATTTCCGATGAAATGCCATTCGCTGAACTGACGGTTCGATGTAGTGATATAGACCTGATTTGGGCATAACATTATGGTTTTGAACCTCAGATATCACCTTGCTCAGAGCCGGATCATGGCCAAAGAGAGTCCTAGGCAGGGTAATAGCTTGCCCACAAATGATGAAATACAACACAAAAAGTAGCACCAAAGCACAAAGCTGATTCACCACAAACAAAAAACAAGAATCCGAGCAGTCAGACAGTTTATTTCTCTAGCGCCTCGGCCACAATCAGCCTTCAAGGAGTAATAACTAATACATTTTACACAATATATATACACACTCAGCTACCAATTAATGAACAAACAATTAATTAAACTAATTAAAATTTAAAGTCACATAATACAATTTAGAGAATACTTTTCCAACAAAATTCCACATTCAAACCTTTAGGCATCAAAGTATTATATTTTAAAATAAAAAATAGCTTCCTTTCTTAAAAGCATGAATTTAACTTTTTCTTTATCAAAATCATCTGTTAAAATATGTTCCAAAATGGTCACTTTTAAGCCCACAGAACTACCATTGTGACATTCTTTAAAATGTTGGGCCACAGGACTTTCATCTTTATTTGTCCGAATATCCCTTAAGTGTTCCAACAGCCTCACTTTAAACATTCTTTTTGTTTGTCCAATATAAAATTTATTACATCCACGTTTTATAGCATAAATAACCCCCTCTGTTCTACAATTGTAAACACCATTGGGTATAAAGCGAATGATATTAATACAAGAAAAAGAATTCACTGTGTACGAACATGCACTACATTTCCCACAAAGCTTCATGCCCTTAACATAAATTTGTAAAGGAAGTCTGACCTCAGGTCTAATAAATTTAGTGTAAACTAACATATCTTTAATATTCCTTCCCCTTTTATAAGAAAAAAATAATTTCCTATTAATTAAACCTGTCAATTCAACAACATTTCTCAAAAATTCCCAAAAATATAAAATACACTGCCTAATATTATCACTAAGAACATTATATGTGGAAACTATAAAAAAATTCTCTAGATCTGTACTATTTGTCACTATATTAATATTTTTATTCCTAAATAATTTAATTTTTCTATTATTATTACATCTAATATCAAATATATTTTTAATATCTTTATCAACTAATCTAACATCATATTTCCTATTAATAAACATATTCCTAGTCTGCTCAATTTCTTTCATAAAATTATTTTCTTCATTGCACAACCTAGATATTCTTAAAAATTCTCCATAGGGCAATGAATCAATAGTATGCCTAGGGTGACAACTAGTGCCCATTAAAAATTCATTAACTGATTCAAATTTTCTATGAATACTCGTAATAATATTTTTTCCTTTTATCCCACATAAATTAATATCCAAAAATGAGACTTGTTGCCCATATTGTAAGCCATCAAATAATATATTAAATCTGTTCACTTGAAATAATAGCTTGCCCACCCCAACCCCTCAGCCATTCCATTGAACCATTACTTGTTTTTTTTCCTCCCCAGTTGCCACAAACACCGTTCAAACCTGTCAGTGTACATATACTTCCATAATGATTACAGATATTTGGATTTAATTTAAAACTTACTTCAAATTTTACAGCACAAACACTGACAGTCATTTCCTAAATAAAACAATATTCTCTCACAATGAAAACAGATTTAGCATGAACAGTAAACATATCTGCCCTTGAAACTCACATTCATTGAAACGGTACTGAAACCCACATTCAAAGAAAATGCATCTGGCCAGTGGCAAATTAAGTTTCCCTTTGGAATATTTTCAAACCATAGCCCTTTACACACATTTGTAGGACCATGCATGCATACATGTGCTTTTTGATTCACTTTTCTGACTTTGTTAAATTATATTCCTTTTACATTACAGCACTACTTGTTAGATTGTGTTTTCAATTTGTTGTTTTGAACATTTTTCCAGTAAGAAATGAAACAAAATGTTTGAACCAATAATGACAAAACTACCCATTTCAGAACATTTCAACCATAAAAGGCCACTCAAACTTCTGTCATTACACTCCACCAATATCAGTAAATATACACAATGTCTGCAGAAGTCATCTGAATAATTCCACATTCAACTGATCTGTAACTAATGAAGAGGATGCTGCTGGCAAACATTTACATTTCACTGTGTTTTATTTACAAATTCAGTGCCTGCTGGCCTTGAAGAACAAATTGCCTATGTTACATGAAAAAAATATATATAGGTAAGCTGGTAATTTTGCA
Source organism: Protopterus annectens (assembly GCF_019279795.1). NCBI lineage: Eukaryota > Metazoa > Chordata > Ceratodontiformes > Protopteridae > Protopterus > Protopterus annectens. Next base: position 803,165,820 of record NC_056750.1, on the reverse strand, counting down.
ATAGGAAATGGCTGGCAAACCAACAACAGTTTCATAGTTACTAGGCATCATGCAAAGGAGGACACAATCATCCCTCCTGAAACTGCAGTATCAGCATTCTATCTACATGGTAGAACCCACAGCCTTCTACACCAAAGGCAAGAATGCTACCTGTTGTGCTGCTAACACTGCTTTCAAATTCTATACTACAAACACTGACAGACATTTGCTAAACAAAACTGTTGCACATTGAAGACAGACTTAGCATGAGCAACAGTAAATTTCTCTTCTCTTAAAGCTCACAATTCCTTAAATGCACCACTGATTATTAAGTGAACGGTCTGGAATCTGATAGCTGGTGTAGAGTATTCAGGCACTTGTCTCCTGTAACAAAGGTACAGGGTTTGAGCCTGAGCAAGTTAATTAATTAAGCCACCAACCCTAACTACAGCATTTCTCACACGCACACACATACGCATGCACACACACACAACTCTCTCAGAAAACAGCAGTCGACTACCACCTCTCTTTCTCTCAGATGTTTGAACTCATGGCAGCAGCATGTATGTTTGAATTCCACAAGAAAAGCAGAAAGTTAAGTGTGCATCCATCATACTGAAGAAGCAAGCACAGATGCAGTGTGTCTTAAAGGGAAAGTTCCAATGTTTCAGGCTTTCAGTAAAACAAAATGAAAACTCCAGCAAAGCTAGAACTTCCACTGAGTGATCTCCCAAGCCTCTTGTATCAGAGGCACATGGGATATATACAAATGATCCTTATCAACATCAGGTGTTTCAGCTAACTGGCGATTCTGAATGCCCATGACTTGTTTCGTTGTTTTAATGGACAGTTTAGGGCCAATAAAGCCAACCCCCCACTAGCTGTGGATATGCATATTTCGGCCTTATGACCTCATCAGCACAGCACAAGTAGTGTGTTTAACCAAGCATTAGAAACACAGGGGTGTTATACCTAGCTGATGTCCATTATCATTAGCGTCAGTGCAAAAATATCCCAAACAACAAATGAAAACAAAGAGTGAGATGGTCACTGAAAAAAACAATCAGTAAAAACAAAATGAAAACTCCAGCAAAGCTAGAGCTTCCACTGAGTGACCTCCCAAACCTCTTGCATCAGAGGCACATGGGATATATGCAAATGATCCTTATGAACATCAGGTGTTTAAGCTAACTGGAGATTTTGAATGCCCATGACTTGTTTCATTGTTTTAATAGACAATTTTAGGTCAATAAAGCCAGACCCCACTATTAACCTAGTGGGACTAAACTGGTCAAGAAAGGATAAAGAAATTATAAAAAAAAACAAAAAAAAAAACAATCTTCCAAACTTGCACAACTGCAGGGAAAGCTTCCAGTTTTCAATGAAGCAGACAGCTGATGTAATGAATCTTGAAAGACTGTATAAATCCTTATTCAAAACAGTTTGCATTGCTCCAAAGTCTCATATCTGAGTAACAGCACCCTAAGTATTGCCTTAATCACAGATTTCTTCAGATTGATGGGCAACCCTTCCCAGAGTGTATGATTATTGGTTTACACAGATAGATTCCCAATTACCAGGCAAACAGACTCTAAGAAACATGCTCTCAAGTCAGGGCCTCAAAAGGAAAAAAACATGACTTAGGCCTGTGGGTCAGAATACAACAAATCGCTACCAGATCTTGTTGAGAAGCTTACCAACAATGTTGATCTATACCATCACTTCCCGTTAAAAACCACTACTGTTTCTCTCAGTAATCATAAATCATACAAAACCAACCCCCTCACTGCTAAGTCACTTGCAATCTGCCAAGCTGCATCACAGTAACTTCCTATCCCTAGGCCCTATTTAGGTATGTCATCTGATAGTTGGGAAAGCATCTTATAATTACACACCAGTCAATCAACCTTCAGCGTAACACTAAAGACGTCACATGCTGGGATTGCTTAACTTGGTCGACTGTTGTTATTCAGTGTCAGCTACAACAAGATTTTGAGGGTGACTGAGCCTGATTCTTTGCTAGGAAGCCTGTGGTTAACAAAGGAAAAACTACCAGTTTTATCTGGATCACTTCATCAACTTTGTGATGAAGCCTTTTGAAGGTCTCTGATCTATCTAACAAAGCTGTGAGCCATGCTAATCTCTTCAGATAACACGGTACCCTGAAACTGACCTCCAGAATGCATATGACGGAGAACTTAGAAGGGTGCTAGGAATGCCACAGTGAAGAACATACTACATCTCAAACTACAATATGCATTATATGCATCATTACACTTGGTCTGGAATGTAACACCAGTATAATGCAAACAGAAATCTTGGACGGCACGTTCATCTGGACCACCCAATCAATAATAAATAAATAATTAATAGTTATTTTATGCATTTATTTACTTATCACCTCTAGATGCTATGTTACCCTTTCACAGGGAGAGAGATGTTTAATTAACACACAAACTTCTGAACCTGAACTTCCTTCTTATTATCAACCTCAACATTTTCAACATTAACATAAGATTTCATATCTCAAAGCAATGGTCACATATCTAGCTCTGGTTGGGTGAAAAGGTCTTTTCCACATCTGGTAGATTCTCCTTTCGAACAGGCTAACATGGTTAGGTTAATCACTTAATTTAAAATGAGCTTCTTGAAGATGCTACTACCTTTGATAGTTTGCAGCCCCTAAAGCCTCCTATCATGGGTTATTTTACACTACATCAGCAGACTAGTCCTTGCTCATCTCTTCTGTTAGACTATACTCATTCAAGGTAACACACAATAAACTTGACTTAGTATGTACAATTTGTGCAAGTACTCCGACTCTGGACAAACAAGGATAAATGTTCTTAGGTTCATAATCAGAGCCATTCATTACCATGTAGCTTTTAGCTCTTATTTTAAGTATGAACAACCCAGTGATGAACAGCATATTTACATGCATCCCCTTATCCATGAGGGACGAGGGTGCTAAATCAGGAGTAAAGCTGTCATTACCCATTTGTTCAGATTATGTTTGAATAGAGTATCAGAACTACTTTGCTTTATGTGGACAGGAAGACAGTTCCAAAGTGCTACTCTCTGTCATACACACCCCATCCCTCCAGCATGTTCTATTTATGTTGCAAAAGAAATTTAAATCTCTTAGCAAGTGCTTATGTCGCCACTGGATTTGTGAACATGCAGAAGGTCTGAAAGGATAGGGTGTGTTAAGGCTCTCTAAGCAAGGCAGAGTGTATCCCTCAGTAGCCTATATGGTACTGACAAGAGGGACAAGGCTTTCAGATGGTTTGCATAACTTTTATGATTTAGGCCCTTAATTTCTTAGTAAGAAAGCATTGTGGGCATTCAAACCGTGTCAAATGTTTGGACAGGTATATACCAAGGGGGCATTACACTCAGTGTTCAGTGTGATTAGTGCGGAATACAGTGGAATGATCACATCCCTGGACCTGGACTGCATACCCCCCCCAAACACCTTTATTGAATTATCACTTGTGACACAGACAAATTTACATTCATATAATAGTAATCAAACTATACATACCCTTAGTAGTAAGATGTGCAATATTAAAGCACTTTCTTACAATAGTGCACATGTGGTGATCAGTTTGCTGTCTACATAGGTTACTAAGTCCCTAACTACTGAAATAATTTTGGTGGTGTGTTGTCAATGTTATAGGTACAAGGAACTTCTTGTTTACTGAAGGACACTATTATACATTTTTTGGCATACTGTTTTTGTTCATGGTATTGTCACAGGCTTTTGGTTTGTGAAAGGACATCTTGGAAGATCTTGGTGTCCTCTGGGGAGTTTAACGCCAAAGAGGAGTGCCACAACGACTGAACCCCTGGGTACACTGCTAGTGACAGGTCTTTTGGAGGAGGTAGAACAGCACACCCTAACTTCCTGGGTTCTATTTGTGAGTGCATTTGCTATTCAATGAGTTACATAGGAATTAATATTTAGCTGAGATAGTTTGACTGTGATACCAGTGTGTGTGACTGTACTGAACACCTTTGTAAGATCGAGGTATGCAGTGTTTACTGATTTGTCCTCATCCTCAAAGAAGTCAATCAGGTTAAATAGGTGGGATTGACCCTTGGGAAATCAAAACTGGTTGGGTCGACACTCAACAGTTTGTAAGTTACCTATGTCCTTACTTATTAATTCTATAAAAATCCTTTCCAAGGCCTTTCAGATGAGGCTGGTTAGACCTATAGGTCCATAATTTCCCAGGTCTGTTGATGCCCTACCTTTATGCAGGGGGTGACAGCTGCTGTCCTCCATTTGTCTGGCACAAAGCCCATTTAGAGGCTGACAATGAAAAGTCTCTGTAGGTGATCTGACAAGTCCTGTTTCAGGCTGGCCAGTAAGCAGCCTGGTATGTTATCCAGCTCCCCGCTGAAGCAGTGATTTTGACCTTGTATAGTGCCTTGAGGACATATTCATGGAAGATATGAGAGGGTTGTAGATGTTGGTGTGAGATCTGGGAACGTAGACGGGGGTTGAGGTTGTGTTAAATTTATCTGCTAGTGGATTTGCTATGTTCTCTGGGCTTCAGTATGTGATATCATTTACTATTAGCTCTGCACAATGCTGTACATTGTTTCTAAGGTTTCTAACGTAGTTAAAGAAGGCTCTGGTGTTGTTGTCCTTTGCCTAGATGGCAATACTGACCTCATATCTGGCTTTGCTTGATTTGATCTAGGTCAAATGTTCACTATTAAGTTTAGCAGCAGCTTGTTGGCATCTTGAGAGTTACGTTTCTTTTTACTTGCAGTACATTTTCTTTTTTTATTATAGAGCCTGTTTATGTTTTGGCTCCTCTACAACTGTTTATTTTTGAATTTAGTGTTATATTTACTTAGGAGTGGGGCAGGTGCATCTATGCAGCTATTCACATGTGCATAAACTATGGCAGTAAAGGATTCTGCATAAGCCCAGGGGTCATCAAAATGCAAGAAGATGTTGAATTTAGCCAGGTTATCATTCAGTTTAGGTAAACTAGCCTTGGTATAATCTCTTAAAACTGAAGTACTGCAGAATGCTTCTGTCTTCAATCATAAGATGAATATGGTTGATCTGTGGTCTGATTTCACCATGGAGGGAGTTACAACAGGTAAGAAGCAGAGCTGACCCATGCTGGTTAAGGACCAAATCCAGTATTTTATCGCCCCTGGATTAGGTATGAACTAGCTGGATCCAGACAGCTTGTATTGATGAAGTCCAGAAATTTCTGGGCATACATGTTAGAGGATGTATGTGTTTCCCATTTAATGGAAGGATAGCTGAAATCCCCTAAGAAAACGGTGTTTGGCTTAATGCACTGTAACTTCATTCTAGCTAGGTAGGAGTTATGAGCTGAGGAGGGACACAGAGGGGGTGCTATAGTTAGCCATTATGTGACAAGATGTCTTGTTAATGGCAAGTTAAATGCAGAGGAGTACCAGACCTTTATCAAGTCTAACTAGTCTGAAGGTAATTTTTTTTTTTTTTTACAAATATGGAGGCACTGCTTCCTTTACTGCCTTAATGCAGTGCTGTGGGCATGAATGTGTGGTAGGCACTGAAACCCTGCACTGATGGGATGCTCTCAATAGTCTAGAAGGAGGTCTCTGTAACAGTGCATACACAGATGTGTTCCAGTTAAGGACTGCCTTTAGGGTGTGGAGTTTTTTGTTAAGGCACCTAGCAGTGAGAAGCAATATCTTTATGTTATACCATTTCGGTTTTGTCATGCTGGAAGTTTTTGAGAACTGATGTTGCCTGCAAAAGGCACTATGTATTTCATTATATTCCATTTCTTTAATGATATCTTAAATCTTGAGTGATATAACTGCCACATGTGTGTTGCAATGATTACCTTAGAAAAGGTTACCTGCACCAAGTACTTTAGTTTTATCAGTGTGTAACACCTGACATGTACCTATCTTCTTACAAACACTGCCTCTGATATCTAACCTTGATCATGGCCAAAAACAGTTCATGGACTAGTTCACTTTATCCCACACACAAGAACAAACAAAATTGCGCAAACAACAAAGCAAATAAGGACCTAAGGCAAGAAACCTTAGAGAAAGAAGTGGGGTGTAATCTCTACTATTGTAGTAAGTATCTCACATTACTCTACTATGCTTTTTGCCTCGCTCATCTCCCCAGATCCTCACACGATAGAATACCAAATCACATATCCACTCATGGAAGAAGGTACCATCCTTAATGTCGTGGAGGTCTGGCTTGCAAAACCTGCTGTGATCTTACACTGGGAATATAGTGTTTTTAATATGTGGTAAATGCATAGTCTTCTCAGAACTGTCCAACTGAGTCATACAGAAGACATGTGCAGATTCTAACACTTCTCTTAGCAGAATATGCTTCAGATGAACTCTGCAGAGGTTTACTAATATCACCAAAATAAAAAAGGAACATAAATGCCAACCATTTGTGAATAGTTAGCATTCCCATAGGCCAACCCAATCTGTTTGCTGCAAACAACTGATGTGATGTTCTAAACATGTTAGCTCTGTCAAAGTAGATCTTGAGTGAACTCTCTAGAACTATTCGCTGGATATGCTGCAGTGCTATGTATTATTTTGTTTGCAAGCCAGTAAATGAAGCAGCAAAGATTTCTGTGACATTTAGAGAAAAGTCAGAAAAAAAAACTTTTCTCATAAAGTATCAACACATTTACTATTTTCAAGACCCCCCCCCCCCAGGACAGAACCGCAGAAAGACAGACCGGTGGGAACTCTATCAACTAGGTGCACTGATACTGTTCACAAAAGGTCTTTTATGCTTTTTTGTGGCATCTTCCCAAAGGGAGATGCATATCTGGTACACGCAGATCCATGGTAAGAGATTCCCACGGACTATGAGTCAGTCCTTACATTGTTAAGAGTGCATGAGAATTTTACAGTCCACAAAGGAAATGGGGCCATTGGTGGCAACCATAATATACAGCTGAATTTATTTTAACATAAGTTTACTGTGTGTTCATGCATTAAAAATGTTAAGAAAAGGAAATCAGAAGTACTTAACTGTGTTTAAATGCGCACACACAGTCAGACGTGCATTTAAACACAGTACTGCATCCCACATATAGTATTCTACAGGCTACATACATTTTTATACACACACACATCTGTGTGCGTTTATGTGTAGACACACATATACAGTTACAAAAAATTTCCATTCTAATTTGTTTTTCTTTAGACAAAGTACACACACACAGACATATAATGTAGTTCTCCATTACACACACACAATGTTTTTGTACACATGTACTTGTATGTATACACACACACATATATATATATATATATATATATATATATATATATACATACACATCCTTCCATCTCTCTCTCTCTCTCTCTATATATATATATATATATATAATTGCATAAAACGTAATACTTGCATTTCTAATCTTTAAAAAATTTGTGTAAAAAAGTTGTGGGTACTTCTGTAAATATAACATTATCTTAAACACTTCTTGGATTTGTAAATGGAGGTTTTCTCCCCGGACCTCCACTGAAAATGGGGTTTTGACCCTGTGGACTTTCCCAGTCAACAGATGTCAATAAACAATAAATAAATATATATATATATATATATATATATATATATATATATATATATATATATATAACAATAAAATCAGAAACTAGCTCGCAGTCACCCCAGGCAGTCAGCAAACAAATAGTATAAAAAGCAGTCACGTCTCTTCAGACCCTGGTTCCTGGGATATCAAATCCAAATGAAGTATAAATTCACTCTCAATTTAAAACACAAAGTAGCAGTTTTATGTTAGGAATTATACTGAAGATGCTGAGACAAAATGGATTATAAAAACACAAGCACACATCCCCCCAGGTCTCAATGATAGGGTCCCTCTTAGACCTGCCCTTAAAAATAGGAGACACAGAAAATAGATATAGTGTGATTTTTGATGAATAGGACTCGTAACCTTTTATGATGATATTTTTATGTAGTATAAATGTATTTGTTTTTAAGTAAGCGATATATGTCCTTTTTTATATATATGCATACATAATTGTTTTTTATGTATGTGTGTGTATATGTATATATATATATATATATATATATATATATATATATATATATATATATATATATATATATATAGATATATATTTAGATATGGTTGAATTTTAAAATGCATCTGTTCAATTTTTGTTGATTCATGAAATGTCTTATGAAGCTGATGCCTTTAAGGGGCTATTTCATTAATTGTGTTGATTGACATTTTTTGAATTTTTTATATAAGCCTCATTTTAGATTTGACTGTTATAGGCTTGATGAAGCTCGATAGCGAAAGCGCTTGCCAATTGTGTACCTGAATAAAACTGCTACTTTGTGTTTTAAATTGAGAGTGAATTTATACTTCATTTGGATTTGATATCCCAGGAACCAGGGTCTGAAGAGACGTGACTGCTTTTTATACTATTTGTTTGCTGACTGCCTGGGGTGACTGCGAGCTAGTTTCTGATTTTATTTTTATGAACTGTTTTTTTCTGCTCGCAGTCTTTAACCAATACGTGGTATTTTTGTTTATAATTTTCGTTTGTTTTATATATATATATATATATATATATATATATATATATATATATATATATATATATATATAAAAACAACAACAAAGTACTCCCAACAGAGTTAACGCCTCACCACAGAAAATGAAGAAAAGAGTAAGTCCAACGACAGCACCACGTGTGAGGCGACCACGCTCACGTGAATTATCCAGATACTCAGAGTGTATAAAAGCAAAGATCTTTTATTCACATAAATCCAACGGGTTAGCACTTTCACGTACTGCTTCGTCAGACCTTAAAAACTGAAATGCTACAGTTGGTCTTTAAATACTGCAAAAGTCAAGGGTGAGCCCTTCGCTTAACCATTTAAGGGGAAACAACTTAATTTCTACCTGCTGCCAGATAACACAATATAAAACAATAAATATACATACTTTATCCCTGAACATTGCACTAAAAAACTGTCATTATAACAGATATAACAGTGCATAATCAAAACCTTAAATGAAACACTACACGTCATTGAGCATACATTCAAAATTAAAACTATTCTACCTAAAACATTCAGAGTGAATCAGCTCACATATTAGCCATTCTACCTATATATAAAAATAAATGTAAAATTTCAGAGCAATCAAAGGATATATACATCCTACGGAACAATTTCTAGACAGAACATAAATGTACATATTTCACTATCCATAAATGTCATGGAGTCAAAAGGGAGACATGGGCACTAACTCAATATATCTCATCCTATCTGAAAACCAAAGCTGCGTTCATTTCCAACCTCACTTCTGCATTAAAACATTATTGTGTTACCCTGATCACATATAATATCACAAATCTATATATATGTCAAAGGTGAAAAAGGCTAGACACTCCCTCAGTGTATTTATAAGGCTAATGTGAAACAACCAAACTCCTAGATCTCAAAATAGGTTTGATAGAGGCTCTCTCATTAAGGCCATAGCCTTTATCAGCTTTCAGCCTTATTATCCAGTTGATTTCTTTCCTCTCTGTATTGTTTCTGATGTTACCCTCCCTAATTATGGGCTACACATAGTCTATGACCATAAATTTAAAGTGATGTTCTTGCCCAAACGCTAGAACATGTTTTGCTAATGCATTTTGCATGTACTGAACCCTGATGTAATATAGATGCTCCCTCATCCTATGCCGGAACAATTTGTCTGTCTTACCGACAATGAACGAGGGGCAACCTTGGCACATTGCCAAGTATACTACATGCAAACTACTGCAATTAGCTGACACCCTGAACCTATGCATCTGTCCAGTGTCTGTATGTGTGAACCTGTCAGTAGTCATAACATATTCATAAAAATTACAGTGGGCACAAGATGTAGTCCCCATACAAACACCTAAACCTGGTCTATAATGTTGTTGACATAACTGTTTACGATTAGATTTATTCTTGAATCTAAATATCGGAGTGTCCCCTACAATTTCTCAGTCACTATGTCAGTAGTCATAACATATTCACAAAAATTACAGTAGCCACAATATGTAGTCCCCATACAAACACCTAAACCTGGTCTATAATGTTGTTGACATAACTGCTTAAGATTAGATTTATTCTTGAATCTAAATATCGGGAGTGTCCCCTACAATTTCTCTGATGACTGAATCTGTGGTTAGGACACGCCAATGTTGTTGTGTCTTTTGGCTTTTCCCGGTTAGGGGTCGCCACAGCGGAACTCCAGTCCGCTAATGATTGGCAGTTGATTTTTACGTGCTGAGTTGCCAGCCCTAACGCACAACCTTCAATGAAGGTACGCCCATTCATGCATGTCTCCATGCAGAAGACGCTCTAGCTGAGAGTCGAACCGGTCAGCGTCTTACTGTGAGGCGACAACACTACCATAGCACCACCACCGCAGATGGTTAGGGCATGCCAATGATGGTTAATAATGTCTATGATGGCACCATTGTCCATTGTGCAATACATCGGTATCCTAATACCAGACTGTTTTTCTCTATTGGTTCTAGCATTACTGTTACTACCAGAAAAGTATGGGGCAGCTCTCTCTTGTCTGTAGGTTCGTAGGTTCATATATTAGTACTAAGCTAACTGCCCTTGCGAGCCATTTTAAGCCTAGCCAATTATCCCTTGTGAGACTCAAACCCTGCACCTTGTGTTTGTAAGGCAAACACCTTAACCATTAGGCCACCCTCCCAACCCAACCCTTGTAGATGTCCATGTCCTTTAGACCTACTTTTATCTCTTCCTCCTTGTACCCACTTACTCGCAATCTGTCCCTAAACATATCCAACTCAGATTTAAAGCCAGCATCTGTGGCATTAAGGCGAGAGATTCTCATCCCTTGACCTTTTATGATATTTTTAAAAATATACTGTGGGTGCATACTGTGTCTATGGAGGAGTGTGCTCTTATAACATTCCTTCCTAAAGACACCAGTATTTATATGCGTGCCCATAACCCTTTCTACATACACATCAAAGTATTCCAGCCTATGGGAAGAGTACTACAAAGTAAATCTTAAATATTCAGTGATATTATTCATCCACCCTATACACTTGGTTAGTTCATCTGTGGATCCATCCCAAATAAGGAACACATCGTCCACAAAACAATGATAAAAAGGTACCCACCTCTTGAACCAATTCAACAAATAACATGTCTTCCTCCCGAGCAGCTAAGAACATGTTGGCATAGCTATTGGCACACGAGATGCCCATAGCCACGCCATCACGCTGTACGAAGAACTTGTCCTCAAATACAATATTTTCCAGGATAATTTCTAGAAACAAACATAAAAGATCTATCTTATGTTCTACATAGTCACTGTGTTTCACCAGATATTTCTTGACTGATTCAATACCTACATTGTTGGGAATAATGGTGACCAACGACTGAACATCTAATGTCACAAAAAGCATATAAGGTTTCAACTCATAAAGATCTGCCAAAAACTGCTTAGTATCTCTAAGTATAGTTTTACTACAATTAACTATTGGTCTTAAATGCTTCTCTACATAGAGAGAAAATGGTTCAGTGGACCAACCCCTCCCAGACACTACTGGTCTCATGGGGGGGGGGGGTTTACACCATTCTTGTGAATTTTTGGCAGGCCTTGAGTAAATGGAATCATAGGATGTTCAACTTCCAGAAATTTACCCTTATCTGGCAATATTAAATGACTGTTAACTAGATCAGTTACTGCCGTGTAGACCCCATACTTGATATTATCAACCTCCTCTTTAGATATAACACTTATTAATGCATACTTTCTAGCAAATGTTGCTTAATGTTTTACTTATTCACTGTCACACATTGGCTATGTGTTGCAAATGCATTCTTTGTCAATGTCTTTATGTCAGTATTTTTTTTTCTTTGTATTGCCAAGTGCATTTATTATACGTTATTATCTTTGCCAATGTAGCCCTAGTCGTGGCTGAAAAGGGTCCTGGGGTCAGTTCACTTTTCTGGTTACCAAAGTATAAATAAATATGAAATAAAAAAGGGGGAGGGGTGGAGTGAAAATGACAAAAATAATTAAGGAACTAGTAAGACTCATTTTAATTTTGCATCGTTCATGAAGGAGAGAAAAACTCCAACTGAAGGCATTCAGACATAGCAGACAGACTTAGTTTGGAGTCCTACTACTTGTCACCTGTAAATGCACAGCAAGGATCATTTACTGCACTGAGATTTTTCACACCTCATCATGAGAGTGCGGGTGAAGGTCTGGCATTTCTTCTTGAACTACAAAATAATCCCTTTACAAAAGCCTGTGATTCACCTACTTTCTTTTTCTGGAAGTAGCTAACAGCTATTTATAGCATAGAACAAGCTCAGACAGACACACAGATGTGGGTCCATCAGGGAAACAAAAGAAGTAGCTGTATTACAGAAGGTGTGTTTAGATGACAGTGCACTGGAGTCCTGCCATTCTATCCTAATGGCATGAGAAAACAACACCACTTCCTTACGTCTAACATAAGTAATGTAAAGAGGACTTGAAATGTATTCTGGGAAGAAGGAATGAAAGCATGAAAACAAGATCACATTACCAAGGCAGGCCCCATTATCTCCCATTTTGAGGGAAGCACATTAAAATTGTAAAAGAAGCACCTGGAGTGATTTTGAGGCATTAAAATAGCTCAGAAAACAAAAAACATGTTTTTGAGTTCTAAGGTGGAGTTTTCTTTTTTAAGTTTTGATTGTGTTTTACTCAGAGTTCCTACATTTTAAATACCTTTTTAGATTATCTGCAATATACATTACTTTATTTCATATATTCTTATTACTTCAATTTATATGCTAAACAACTTATAGCTCAAGCACTAAATAAAAATGAAGCTGAAGTTTATTTATTTGACGTTTATTTACCAGGAAAGTCAGAATGGGATAATATCACATTTTCAGTGGAAGCCCAAGGAGAAAAGTTCGACACTGACATATTATGGTTACAGTTGAAGTTATTAAAAAACTAATACAGAAGAACACCATATTAACTAATCAAAATATCATTATTTAATACAATTTGAACCTATACATACATAGCACAAATATCTGGACAGCTATAACAAGTGGAAAAAGAACACTATTAATAGTTGAAGTATTCAAAAGTTGCAATTCACTGGGAGGACATCAAAACACATGGAGTACACTCTAGTTGAAAATGAATAGGAAAGTACAGTTTTGTACCTACCATAAATGTAGATGTTCAAGTGTATACACTGCTGCAGTCATTACATTTGGGTTATCTTGCCGTCAGGCGGTCCCTCAGTCGGCCCGAGTTCCAAAGTCTTGGTCCGGCGTCAGTTGCTGTCGCTTCTTCCCTGACGTCAGTGTGACAGAGGTATACAAGATGCAGCTGACGCCATTTTCTTCAGTTTTTCTTGCCCCAGATGTTAGGTGCCCCTAAAAAGGTAGGCAATGCAAATTGCTAATAAAACATACATAAGAAAAGCAATCAACAACTTTCAGTTATCAGCAAATACTCCCCCATAGGTAGTGAAGGGTAGAAGACTTGGGTACGTACCAGCAAGTAAGAGGGGAAGGAGGGAGGGTAACCTGGACTGCAGCAGTGTATACACTCGAACATCTACATTTATGGTAGGTACAAAACTGTACTATGTTCATCGTGTTACACTGCTGCAGTCATTACACTTGGGTAGAATCCCAAAGCTAAGGTAGGGTGGATGGTTCTATAAGGCATTGGGGGTGGCTATAAGGCCCTGCAGTACTGCAGTGGCAAAGCCAGCTCTGGATTTAGAGTAAAGAGGCATATGGTAATGCTTGGTGAGTTGCTGCTTCCAAAATGTCCTTGGTAGGTACTCCTCTGAGGTAGGCAGTTGAAGTGGCTGTTGCCCTAGTGGAATGAGACTTAATGCTGTTAGGTACAGTTTTCCCATGGTGTGTATAGCAGAAACGTATACAGTGTCCTATCCATTTTGAAATGGTCTGTTTTGAAATGGCTTTTCCCTGTGCTCCTGCAGCATATGCTACCAACAATTGCTCAGTTTTTCTGAAAGCTTTGATTTTGTCCAAGTAGAAGCGCAACTGCCTGTGTATGTCCAAAGAATGCAGAAGTCTCTCCCCTTTATTCTGTGGATTTGGATAAAAAGTTGGCAAGTGAATAGTTTGGTTTAGAGCCACACTTGATACCACCTTTGGCATAAAAGTAGAGTTTGTTCTTAAGGACACCCTGTCTTGGTGGAAAATGATGAAAGGTTCCACTGCCATTAGTGCCTGTAATTCTGAAACTCTTCATGCTGAGGTTATTGCCAGGAGCAGAGCAGTTTTCCAAGAGACATATTTTAGGTCTGCTGTGTTAGCTGGCTCAAAAGGAGGTAAAGTTAATTTTTCCGATACGAAGTTGAGATCCCAAGTTGGAATAGGTGCTCTATGGGGAGGTCTTATGTTTTTAGCCCCTCTGAGGTACTGTTTTAGCAATGGATTAGAAAAAATTGGTGGATCCATGTTGTAATGAGCAAAGATGGTAGAGGCATGGATTTTGATGGATGAAAAGGAGAGGCCTTTGTCCAGCATCTCAGTTAAATATTGTGGTATCTGAGGAATATTTGTGACAAGAGGGTCAAGGCTGTGAGCTTGGTTCCAGGCACAGAATATCTTCCATTTATCCGAATAGGCTTTCCTGGTGCTAGGCCTTCTGGCCTCCAGAATGACATCCATAACAGCTTTGGAGAGAGGCATTGCTTGCTTGACTAAGGAATCTTCCATGCAGCCAAGTTTAGAGTCTTTAGCTGGCTGTGAAGTATCTGATTGTTGTGCTGAGTCAGAAGATGTGGGATTTGAGGCAAAATCCTGGGTGGACCTTGTGCTAAGATCGTTAAGATAGGGTACCAGTGCTGGTGTGGCCAGTCTGAGGCAATCAGGATCATCTTTGGCTCTTCTTGCCTGGCTTTTATGAGTACCTTTGGAAGGAGAGGTAGTGGTGGGAAAGCATATACCTGTAGGTTTTTCAAGCTGAATGAGAGAGCATCCACTTTCAATACTTGTGGGTGGTAAGTCCTTGTGCAGAATTTCTGTAGCTGGCAGTTCATTGGGGATGCAAACAGATCTATGTCCAGGCTCCCCCATTTTTGTGTTATCATTCTGAATATTTGTGGATGTAACTTCCACTCGTGTGGATCCATGATGTTTCTGCTTAAGTCGTCTGCCAGTGTGTTTTTCTTTCCTGGCAGGAATTGTGCTTGCAGATGAACTTGATAGGTTAGAGCTGTGTTCCACAAGGTCATGGCTTGTCTGCAGAGGGGATAAGAATGAGTGCCCCCTTGCTTGTTTATGTACCACATAACTGTGATGTTGTCTGTCTTTAGTAGTAGTTGTCCTGGATGCAGAAGGTCCTTGAAAGATATAAGGGCATTTTGTACAGCTAGCATCTCTTTTTGATTGATGTGAAGATGCCTTTGTTCTGCGGGCCACTTGCCCTGAATACATTTTCCTGCCATGTGTGCTCCCCAGGCGTAATCCGATGCATCTGTTGTCAGTGTTTGCCTGGCTGTGGGTTGAGTGAAAGGTTGTACCTTGTTGAGGTGAC
Organism: Protopterus annectens; assembly: GCF_019279795.1. Taxonomy (NCBI): domain Eukaryota; kingdom Metazoa; phylum Chordata; order Ceratodontiformes; family Protopteridae; genus Protopterus; species Protopterus annectens. The sequence goes on along the minus strand of NC_056750.1, from coordinate 803,150,230 downwards.
AAGCTTGAGCCCACCATCAAAACTCCTGTTGAAGGCAAAGAATTAGTGGTATTACTGTTTCCAAACTTTGACAGTGTTGACACCAGACACTCTTTAGGCACCACTGTAGTTTCCTCATATGCAGTCTGGCATATGGAATTAGTAGTATGCAGGATGCCATGTAACCCAAGGCCTGCAAATTTTTTCTTGCAGGGAGTTGGGTCTTTGTTGCCATCAACTGAAAATATTGAGTCAGTTGTCCTTGCTTGTCTGGCGTGAGATAAGCCCTCTGGGCCGTTGTATTCAAGCTGGCACCCAGGAATATTATCTCTTGTGAGGGCACTAGTTTTGACTTCTTTTCGTTTACTATGTACCCTAGGCAACTTAATAACTTTTTTACAAACGCCAGATGCTTTAGAAAAATGCCCTTGCTCTCTGCTTGAATCAGGCAGTCGTCCAGGTACGAATAAATTTGAATTCCTTTCTGTCTGCAAAATGCAATTACTGGTGCCAGGCACTTTGTGAAGATGCTGGGCGCAGTAGATAAGCCAAAGGGCAGTGCAGAGAATTGGTAGTGCATTGAATCAGCTATGAATCTGAGGTATCTTCTGCAGTTTTGTCTGACAGGGACATGCAGGTATGCCTCCTTGAGGTCCAAAGTTATGAGCCAAGCTTTCTTGCCCAGCATGGGAAGAAGCTGCTGTAGTGTCAACATTTTGAATTTTGGAACATCCAGGTAAGTGTTTAGAGAAGAAAGATCCAGAATGGGCCTCCAGGCTTTGTCCTTTCTGGGAACCAGAAAGAGTCTTGAGTAATATCCTTGTCCTTGCTCCTGTGTTGGTACCTTTTGAATAGCTCTCATGTCCATGAGTGCTGTAATTTGTTTTTGAGCCTCTGCCCATTGATTTGGTGGCAGATTTGGCACTCCTTTTAACCTTGGCAGAGTGTGAAAGTGGAACCTATAACCTTGAGATACAATGTTGAGAACCCATTTGTCTTTGGTGATCATATGCCAGTTGTGATAGAAAAGTGCCAGCTTTCCTCCCAAAGGGGCTGCCAAGAGAGAACTGTTTGGCAGCTGTAGTGGGAAGTCAATGGGGCTGTTTTTTATAAGGTTGGGGCCTGTCTTCCCCTTCTTTCTGGGTTGATGCACCCCATTGTCGAGGCCTGTAAGGACCTTGTGGTTGACCTCTACCTCTTGGACGTCTGTATCTGCCCCTTTGAGGTCTGTCTGTAACTGGAAAGGACCAATTCTTTGTTGGCCAATTTCTGCTAAATCGAGGAGGCTGAACCTGTAAGACATCCTTCACCGTTTGCATAGATTTTACCTTATCCTCCATTTTCTTTAATACCTCTTCTGCCTTAACTCCAAATAACACACCCTGCTGCAAAGGTGCATCCAAAAGCTTTGCTTTAACATGATTTGGTAACGTATGTTCTTTTAACCAAGCATGTCTTCTAATGACAGATCCTGTAACTGCTGCTCTACAGGAGGCCTCTAATGAATCAAAACCACATTGCAAAGTATGTTTTCCCACTTGTTCAGCTGCATGCAATAAATCCTGCATTTCCTTATAATAAGTAGGATCTGAGTTTGGAAGCATTTTTTATTTCAACTGAGACATCAAATATTGCCGATATTTTAACATGTGAAACTGGCAATTTAAGGCCCTCATTGCTAAAGTTGCAGATGTATATACTTTTTTCCCCCATTTGTCTAATGCTCTGGAATCTCTGTCAGAGGGGACTGGATTCTTTGCTGAAGAGGCCTTTACCCCCTTGGGGCCCTGGGAAATAGTTTCAGGGTCAGCGACAGGGCTTTTATAAAGAAATTTGTGAGAGTCAGGGACTCTGTAGTATCTGTCTGGCTTAACTGGAGCAGGAGGTAAAGAATCAGGATTTAAACTGGATTCATTATACACATCATCCACAATATCTAACACTGGTGGAATAGCAAGGGGTCTGTGTTGAGGTAGTAAAAGGAAATCTCTGAGCCTTTTCTTGGATTCTGAGTAATCTTGGCCCTCCCAAAGGAAATGCTCCCTCATGGTATGTAAGGTTTCCCCAAAGGAGTAGTCCTCAGGCGGAGAGGCTGAAGGAATTGATTCCTCAGCATCAGAATCCTCATAAGGGGGTAAAGAGTATCCTAGGTCTGAGGATGAATCTGAAGAGATGGATACATGGTCGGATGAGTCATAGTCTGCATCCTGTCTAGGCCTTTTATCAGGAGGGGGATGGGACCCCCTGATCAGAGTGATTAGGTCTTCGGCCATTTTGAGCATTTGTTTCTTAGGCATGGAGGCCTGTCCTGGTGAATGTTGAATATGTTTCTTTGTTTTTAAAGGAGATTTAGACTTAGCAGAAGATTTAATGGTTAACTGAGTAAGTCTGAAAACACCCCCTGAAGTTTCGGGTTGTTCATCTACTCCGGATTCCTCTGAAGGGTTAATCTCAGTAGGCTGAAAATCTTGTACGTCCGAAGGCCCAGCCATCTCCACGTGGGAGTCAGAGGCGGCCTGAGGTTCTAAAGAAGTGGTCGTCAGGGGCTGTAAAGGCACCTCGCTGAAAACCGGAGAACCGGCGACTGGCCTAGAAGAGGCTTCGTCGTCAGTTTTGGGCCTCGGATGCCTGTCCTTGTCTTTGCACTTTTTAAGTATTCTGGTCGTCGGTAGTTCTGACGGCATGGTGTAATTGAATTTTCTGCCAAAATAATGTCGGGCAAAATCAAACCGACGTTTAATAGTGCGATTGTTAAACCTAGCACAAAACCGACAACCAGTGACGTCGTGGTCTGGGCCTAGGCATGCGATACAATAAGAATGGAAATCCTTATCAGGTATTTGCTTCCCACAAGAAATACAGTTATTAACTTTTACTGACATCGGTCTGAGGTAAGAAAAAGTTTCCCCAACGGGGTACTTAGCTTTGTAGAAGACTTCGGTTCTGGATTCTGAATGAAAATCTCAGGAGTCAGCCGACCGGCACTAGCGAACTGCTTTTGCTTCGGGCACCGCGCGGCAAGAAAGACTGAAGAAAATGGCGTCGGCTGCATCTTATATACCCCTGTCGCACTGACGTCAGGGAAGAAGTGACAGCAACCGACGCCGGTCCAAGACTTTGGAACTCAGGCCGACTGAGGGACTGCCTGACGACAGGATAACCCAAGTGTAATGACTGCAGCAGTGTAACACGATGAACATCAGTCAATTCCCAGAATTCTGGGGCAGATAATAAAAAGGAAACTGAACCTTTGATGCAAAATATCTTCAAACTTAATTTTGGCTATAAATGAAAAGATGGTAGCCAAAGACTCCTTTCTCCATATGAAACAAAGTAAGATGAAGATAAAGCAAGTCAGCCTTCAATGTTCTGTCTTAAAGTAATGTCAAACAAAACTTTATGCATGAAGGATTTGACTGGCAGCCAAACTTAACTTGCCCCTAAGAAACTAGTCTAAGGTGCCAAACACATTTATGCTTACAATTCTGAAACTCTTCACACCAATGAAAAAGTCACCAAGACAACAGAATTCCAGGAGAGAAATATCAAATTAAATCTACAGGCTTAAAAGGTGACTTGGACATTTTTTCTGAAGCAAAATTCACATCCAGTTATAGAACAAATGATCTCCCAAGATCCTTAAGATGTACCCCCAAAACAGTTTTACTATAGAAAGACAGGCTGAAGAAGACTTCCAAGGCAAGCAAGCTGACAAGATCAAACAGTGAACCTCAAGAAGAGAAAAACTCAGCAAATGCACCAAACACTTATATCTCCAATGAGAGACAGACAGCCCATATACAAAGTATTTGTTTATTTAGCAATACTGTGCTGAGTGAGTCAACTCTACAGAAGGCATGTATGAAAACAAATATTCTAGTTATAGGTGACTCCCTTGTAAAACATACTGATGCAACATTCACTAGGTTGACTAAGGAAAGGGTGATAGTTACTTGTCTGGTGCCAGGATTCATCAGATCACTCACGCATTCAAGTCCTTGAAAAGCAAGTACCAGTATGACTCTGTTGTTATACATGTGGGTATAAATGACTTGAGGTGTACCTCCTTGGACTATATGAAGAGAGACATGATGGGGCTCTTGACTGTGTGTCCAAAGCAGGTATGAGCCTATCATTGAGCAGTTTTATACCTTCACCAAGGATGATGCCTCAAAACAAGCAATAAATACCTGACTTCAATAACTGGCTTAGCTTTTGGTGTCATTCAAAGGGGTACTACACATTTGTCAGCCTGGAAGAATATGACTGACAGGCCACTCTGATTTGCCAGGGATGGACTGCACCTGTCTCCTCTAGGCTTTCAAATATTAGCTCAAACATCATCTACTCTCATAGTGCCTTTTTTAGGCAATGGCAACCACATAAACCTACCAACATAATAAAACAAGCAATGTAAAATATAAAGCTGCTACTGATAAATGCTAGGAACCTAAACAAGAAACTCCACTCTCTGCAAGCGCTCCTCATCTTGGAATAAGTAGACATCTGTGTATAGACAGAGACAAGGTTTAAATCGGCAGAGTACTGCAGATGTGCAGGGCTAGAATGCCTTCCACAAACCAGGTACTATGCAGGAAGGGTAAAAAGATGGAGGTGTCTCAATCTTCATCTAGACAAGATTCATATCAAGGCTCATAAAACATGATGCCTTACAGTTTCATGTCTAACTTACCATCAGAAAAGTTCCTTAACACATTTCAGCTAGCTACAGAACATTTATGTCCCAGAAATGAATGCCATACCACCTATATATATATATGAACTGGAGTCACTTAGCATTAAACCCAATACCATCTTCCTGAGCAGCTTCAATTACCCAGCTATAAACTGGGAAACACATACCACCACTAAAGTGCAAGCCCAGAGATTCCTGGACTTTGCTAACACAATCTGTCTGGACAAATCAAAGTGTCCACTAGGGGAGCAACATCCTTGACCTTGCCCTCCCAGATATAGGGGAATTAAGTCCATCCCTTGTGTAACATCCTCACTAGTCAGGTCAGACTTTAGTTGGAATAAAACTAAAACCTGAGGTCTCCACTGTCTCTGGAATTTTTAGAAATTTCTCCAAGGCAAACTTCTACTTCTAAATGATACTCTGGCAAATTTCAAATCACCCCAAAACCCAGAAAATGCTACTGTTTATGCGGAAACATACATCTCTTACTTAAACCAGCATGTAAACAACTGCATAAAAGCAGCTGTATCAGAAGGAACGAGTGCATGGCAAACTCTTAAACATCTCTGATGAAGCCACAATATTAATAAACTTTATAACAAAAGGAAGTAAAATTGTGGTCCAAAATAAGAAATGCAACACTCAGTGTGTTAGAAATCCAGTCTTTAAATTAAAGAAGCAACTCAGGAGTTTAATTAAAACCACCAAGGACAAATTTGAAGCAAAAATAGATACCAAGGGCAACCACACTGCCTTCTTCAGCTATGTCTTGTAGCCTCAAAAGTGCATCACAGCTGTGTGCTAAACTGATTGTGAATGACACCACCTATACTTACGCTGAAGATATAGAAAACCTGCTGTCTGATAAATTTGGCTTCAATTTCACCCCCCTGCCCCAAATATCAGTAACTATTATGCCCCAGCTGCCACACAGGACCAAGTCCTGGAAGGTCTCTCAAAAAGACAAAAATAATGCATCTGTGGGTCCTGACAATATCCCTGGATGTATCCTGAACAGCATGAAGCATGACTTACCCATGCCCTTAACAACACTGTCCAATGTCAGCCTCAAAATGGGCTTTATACCAAGAGACTGGAGGACCGTAATGGCCATTCCCTGCCTCAGGGCCATCCACCAACCCAGGGATCTACAGACTCATAAGTAAAGCCATGGAAAGACTTGGAATTAATCAAAATGGACATAGGAAACCTGCAAACAATGGATCTATCCCAGTATGGTTTTGTCAAAGGCAGGTCATGCTTACTTACCTAGTGGACTTTTTTAATGGAGTCACCACAGCAACAGATGAAGGCAAGATGGTACACACCACCCATCTAGACCTGGCTACAGCTTTTGTCACACTAACCTACGCAGGCATTGTAGAAAAGCTTACTAAATTAAGAATAAACTCCTATGTCACGATTGTCAAATGGTTCACAAATAAGACACAGAAAGTCAAGCTAGGGAAGCTACCTCCAAAAAAACAGCAGTCACTAGTGGAGTCCCAGAGGACTCCGTGCTGGGACCACTCCTTTTTGGCATCTACCTCTCAGAAGCTCAAGCAAATGTTAAGGGTCTTTGGTTGACCCAATTTGGAGATAAGTCCAATTTGGGAACAGTCACTGAAATGCCAAAAAACTCAACCATCTTCTAGAAAGGCTTGTCTGAAACAAATGACTGGTGCCAGAGTCATGTACTAAAGTTAATTGCCATAAAATTAATTATTACATCCTTTGGGAAACTGAATACCCTGGGAAACTGGCACAATGACAATGCACCCCTAAGAATCGATCCAGTAGTTGGAGATTTGGGAGCATTAGTAGGCAGTAACATAGCATTTGACAAACACGGGTTTGCTGTCGTGAAGAAAACGTCCTTCTATATTGCTCAACTTATTAGGAAAGCGATAGCATCTCAATCCAGAAATGTCACTGACCCCTCATCAGGCCCATCAGTGAGTATGATGCCCTCTTCGATATGTACCTGTCCAGACATATACAATAAGTAAAGCACCCACAGAGGTTCCACACAAGACAATAAAGGGATGAAATCACATGACCTGCACAGACTGCCTCAAAGTTCTATTGCTATACTCGGTCTCATACAGACTATTAGCAGGTGATCTGTCTGGCCTATAAGGCATTCTCTGACCCACTACTAATGGACCTAGTACACATCTGCAATTCAAATGGTATCAGAAATACCCAATACAGAGACATTAACCTCTCTATGAACATAAACAGAATGCTTTGGTGGGACAGAAACATACCCCAGAGGATACCACTACTCTGGAAAAGACTCCTCATCCATGCAAAACAAAGCTCATCCCTGTCACTATTCAAATGTAACTTAGATCAATGGATGGGAATAAGAAAATTTATCCCAGGACTGCCCCTTGTGCTACTAATGGACAGAAGCAGCACATTAATGTCCTATCCTGTAGAAGGGTCTCCTTTAAATAATCAATGGTATGACCCCAGAAACATTCCCTCAAAAATGGGAAGTATTAGAATAAAAATCATGATATGGGTGTTTTGAATGCATAATGAGATAACATGGTTAGGCTTAAAATTGCCCTTCAGGGCAGTTAGTCTAATATTCACCTTCGAACCTATAAACAATCAACCTGCTAATCCCTAAGGAACTGGCCTAGTTTGTGAAAACATAACTACCATATCAGAATATATTCTGGATACCAATAAGTCATTAGCATTTTACGTTAGGGACACACCGTCTATGCTGTGATAAATCCAGCTTGTAAAAATATAGACAGGAGTGTAGCTAGAGAGGGGTTAGTGGGGCAACTGCCCCGGATGCAAAATGTGTGTGGGGGGATGCAATCAGCTGATCCCGATCCCTCTAAGTAAATACCAGCTTTTGAAAGCTGGTATAAGTTGAAACATATCCTTATATACAACTAAAACCATCACATGATTTAATCTATTGTATAATTACATGACAAGAAATTCAATTTAAAAATACATTAAACTTGATTATGCATCTCATTTAATACTGGCTTTATACTAACACTGCCATTTAAACCTGGGGGGCATGCACACGAAAATGTATAATCCACTTAAGTTCCTCTTTTTCAGTTAAAATTACTACAACCCCCCCCCCCCCCCCCAATTGGGTGTCCATATCACTTGTAAGATAAGAAACCTAAAAATATGGGTTTCATCAGTAACACTGATGGGTTAGTAATTACCTGCCTGACTAGATCTGAAAGATGATTTCCAATTTGTTCTTTAAGCTTCTTGTTAGTCTTGCCAATATAATATGCCACACAAGACATACACTAGACCACATATATCACATTTTTTGAATCACAGATACCAGAAGCTCATAGAAAAAAGTATTTTTGGACACTGGAGATAAGTCCAATTTGGGAACAGTCACTGAAATGCCAAAAAACTCAACCATCTTCTAGAAAGGCTTGTCCGAAACAAATGAGTGGTGCCAGAATCATGTACTAAAGTTAATTGCCATAAAAATGAAGAAACTGAATACCCTGGGAAACTGGCACAGTGACAATGCACCCCTAAGAATCGATCCAGTAGTTGGAGATTTGGGAGCATTAATAGGCAGTAACATAGCATTTGACAAACACGGGTTTGCTGTCGTGAAGAAAAAGTCCTTCTATATTGCTCAACTTATTAGCAAAGCGATAGCATACAAATGTACACAGTAAACACATCTATGACATTTAAAGGTACCACACTTAGATGACCTGATCTATCAAGAGTTTTTGGTTGCTCTTTGTAACAAAGAAGGTTCTTAATATTAGCACATCTCTTATAGTCAAACTTAAGTTTATGTGGCAATTCATTCGCAAATTCAGGTATTTGTTCTACTACCAGGCAATATTTTCTAATTAATCTTTGTATGTCCTTGGTATTAAAGTTAAAAATCAGCATGCATCTATGTCCATTATCTAGCTTAGTTAAATCCAGGAAAAAAATAGATCTAACATCTGATACGAATCCAAAAGACAAACTAAGAATACCAAACCATGACAAGGAAACCACTTGCTGCTTGAAACCACTCATTTATTGAGTCACAAACACAAGGTTTAGCGCTTACATTCCTCTGGTAGGAACTCCATCAGAACAATGTTAAAACAAAAAACAACTATTTAAATATAATACTACAACCAATGAGAATCAAATTAAAAATCACGACTGCATAAAAAGAAATCACATGACTGTATAAAAAGAGTCACATGACTGTATAAAAGACTTCCACTAAATAACATAATTCTTAAGTTTTAAAACTGGTGCAAGTGAGCATTCATCATTTAAGTTAGGTGCAGATGTGGCATCCAAACAGATTTGCCACTTTAATTCTTGTTGAATCAGGTCTTCATCAATGATTTTCCGTTGTGCATCCTTTTTGATCTGTTGAATAACCATAAACCCAAATGTATGTGTAGGATTAACACCAACGTGTCTGAACAAAGCACTGGTGGCTCTTTTCTAATGTCCAAATTATGTTCATAAACATAGTCCCTTAATCTACGGGAGGTTTTGCCTATACAAAATGAGGGGCAGTGTTGACACTGAGCTAAGTAAACCACTTGTGAACTAGTGGAGTAATAATGTCCAACAGTTTTGTAGACTTTACTCCTTATACAAAAAGTGTCAGCCTCAATAATGTACCTACACTGAAGACAATGCCCACATTTAAAAGTACCCCTCCTTTTCAAGCTACTTCCTACTGTTCTATTTTCAAGTAGTTGTTTAAAAGATCTGTCTTTTCTGTTGGTAATGGCGGGTCTCAGACTAAATTTTGCTAACACAAAAGAATCAGAATAAGAACTGGCTAATTTTGAGTTACGCTGTAGCTATTCTAGGGCTGTCCAAATTATAAGTAGTAATAAATGAATGTCTTATACGTGGAGTGACATTATTATTAACTCTGGGGAAGGGGCTGGATCCTTGCTCCTCAGTACTGACCAAAATAGGCCTGTACACTCCCAGATTTCTTTTGTAATTACTTCTGATTGTAAATCCAATAACGAGCCTAATAGATAACCCCTTGTTCAAAAACATTTGAATATGTTTGTCAGTTTCAATTTTAAAAGTATCAAATTCTGAAATCCTTCTAGCAAGTCTGACTAATGGACCCTTAACCACAGATCACTTTTGATGCTGTGGATGACAGATAGAATAATGCAAATAGCTGTTTGAGAAGGTGGGCTTACGAAAAATTGTGGAGACATAACAAGCCGCACTGTCATTTTTACTCACTAACACATCCAAAAAGGAAATCTGATTAAAATCATAATTACAAGTGAACTGCAAAAATTCAACAGTGTTATTACTGTATGTCAAAAATTCATTTAGTTTTTCTTCTGTATCTGTCCACAACAAAAAGATGTCTTCAAAAAATTGAGTATATAAAGCCCACCAAGTGTTAAAATTACTGTTAAAAATAAAACTGTCTTCCCATTCAGCTATTACTAAGTTAGCAAACATAGGTGCACAGGCTGCATCCATGGCAAGCCCAGACACCTGCCTGAAATTTTGGCCTTCAAAGAAAAGAAAATTGTACTTTAAAACAATTTCCATTTAAGTAGACATAGCATAAACCTGGCTAGAACTAAATGCACCAGTTTTGTGCAACTGACTCTCAAACCAAATAAGGCCAGTGGTATGTGGAATGACTGTGTATAAATTGCGCACATCAATGGTCACAAAAAAACTATCAGAATTATATTTAATTTCACCTAAAAGTTGTAAAAAAATACCAAGAGTCCTTACAAATCTGCTGCATTGGATAAACGTGCTTTAGTAATTAAATCCAAGTACTTTGCAATAAAACAGATTTTAGAACTTTTGGCATCCACAACTGGCCTAAATGGATGTTTTTCCATATTCTTATGTAATTTAGGTATGCCAAAAATATTAGCTACTGCAAAGATTTCAATCATTTTTAAGAATACAACCTTCCATCCATAAGTCAAACATTAAGGCATCAATTTTACCATATGTGATGTTAATTTCATTGATAGAAGAAATCTGATAATCATCAGTCAATAATATTTCATGCATAGCACTAACAATCGATTTGATTAATTATTACCAAGCCACCGCCTTTATCAGGCTTCAAAATTCTTATTTTTGTATCTTTTGCTGAGTTCATTTAACATCACATTCTCCTGTTTAGTTAAATTAGCTTGGTAATTGTGACACTTGTCATTACAAACATTCCTAAAATGCACCTCACAAACACGTTCAGAATTGGCTACAGATGGCTGAAAAGGTGGATTAAACAAACTCGAACGATGCAATGAAACATTCAATGGTAAATCAGTATTATTAGACCACATAGCTAAATTCAGTTTGTGTACAAACAACTTACGGTCAGTAATAAGGGTAGAAATATCTGCCCTTTAGTAGGCACAAAGGTGAGTCCTTTAGAAAATAAATCTGCATGAGCTGTAGTAACTTGCACCATAGAATAATTATAAATGCTGAAATCACTAGTGGGGTTCAAAATTGTCTTAAACCCTTTATAGACTCAACAGAAAAAAAAATTCACAGTTTAATTCAGTACTTGGTACAAATCCTTCACTTATTTCTGATACTGGGACTGTTTGCAAAATGAGTGCCGTTTCTGAAACTGTTTGGGTCTCGCTCCTTGTTGAAAATAATTCTGTTTGGTAGTATATCCTGGGTCATTCCGTTGCTGCTGGTCCTGAATTCACTCTGATCCTCTTAGTTCCACTTCTCTAAAGGGGCGGGTGTAGCCAAAAAAAGGAAGCATTTATAAGTTCTGGTGATGTAGAACGATTGTTATATTCCTGATTGGCTGCTTAAGATTGATTGACAGGCAGACCGGGCAGGTTTGGATAAGCCCATATTTTTTGACACTCCAGAAGGTCCCTTCTCAGTTTTGAAACTTTCCTTTGCAAAATATGATCACAAGCAGTGTCCAATTTATCAAATGATTGGTTTCATAATCAGAAAATAGCAAATCATTTTTAATGCAAGTGTTTAAAGCATCCAAATCTATAGATAATTTCTTTAGCAAGAGTGCTGTATCCAAACCAGTTCGGTTAAAAATCTTATGCAGTTCAGCCAATAATTCAGGTTTGTCAGCAACACCATTGGGGTTTGCACCTCTGGATGGCATATGGACAATCTTGTCCAGGGAGTTTGTGTTTACAAAATCTAGGAATCTCTGTAACTGTATGTTTAATGTCGCATACAATTCCTAGTTAATAGAATGGTAATTAAAGTTGCCCATGAATACGGTACTGGGCTGGATGGTGAGTGCCTCCAATAAGCTTAAATATGTGTTATGGATTTCCTGGGTTATACAGGGACACCTACAACTTGAAAGGAAGTGGCACGGGATTTTGCCTCTGGTGATTTGAACATGCAGAAGCTCAAGTGCATGGTCCAGATTGACCAGCCTTGAGATATATTTATCTTTAATGCAAACCAAGACACCACCACCTTTAGTCCCTGCCTGTCTAGTAGCTGATCTAAATGTGTGGAAGGCATTATGGCCTTGCACTTCCAGGATGCTCTTGGCAGCTTCAAACTATATCTCGGTGACTGCACAGATGTCAGCATTCTCTAAGGTGAGGAGAGCTTGTAGGAAGTGGAGTTTCTTGCTTAGACTCCAGGCACTGAGCAGAAAAACCTTTAGATTTTCTTTGTTTTAATTTATGTTGGAAGGGTTGTCAGGTTGGCATTGCCTAAAATGGCACTACAGAGGAGAACAATATTTTAGGTAATATTCAAAAGCCTAAAGGGGAGAGGTGCAGACCATCTCTGGCAAAACAGCATTGTCTGTTGACCATCTCCTTTCCCTGATGGCAAATACTGCAGCCCCTTAGAATGACACCATAGACTAATCCACTTATTAAAGTCAGTCATCTTCTGTTCGCACTGTGGCATCATCCTTGGAGAATCCCGAATGCTGCCCAATGCCAGGATCATTCGAGCCTGGGACACACATTCCAAGAGCTCCATGATGTCTCTCTTCATGTAGTCTAAGGAGATAAGTTTCTGGTCTTTTACACTCACATGAGCTGTGACTGAGTTATACTGGTCCTTGTGGTCCAACGACCTGAGTGCAAGTGTAATATGGCAAGTGATGGCATTTGATAAGCAACTGACTGTGACATTCCCCATTACTCAGCTTGGTGAGAGGAACATCAGTGTCTTTCACAATGGAGTCTCCAGTTACCAGAATGTTGGGCCATATGATGACTTGCCTTATAGGCTTAGTAGCAGAGGCTCTGTGACATGTGGATGCATACAATGATGTGTGTGTTATTTTGAAAGAGTGCATTTAGGTCTCCTGAGGATATTTATTTTGTATACTTTCATCTAGGGAGTCTTTGGGGTTTAGAAAGGGCACATTTACATGCCTTAGCATATGTGGGTCTATGTTATCTCTTTTGTACTGTGTGTGATTGGTGCAGCATATGTAATACTGACAACCTGTCTGACATTAGGAGTGCCTTTAGATGAGTGCTTTGGCTCCACTGACATTGTGCAACTACATCTCTCACATACCTTTTCAGTTTGTTTTAGAATTAACAGGTTGTCAGTGAACATGAGGCAATGTCTTTATTGCTTCAGGATGCCCACATCTACCAAACTAGCAACAGAGATAGTGGGAAAGGTCATATCCATGGTGACAGGCCTTTTTTATTGATTAGACGGTTGTTGTGAGAATACAGAATAAGGCCAGGAGTATGTGGTTTGACACACACTGGGGTCAGACCTTTCACTACACAAACTAGTTGCCCTGTGCACAACTAAGTACTGGTGAAATTACAAAGATGGTTTTACAGGAAAAATGTCAGCTCAAGATACCTGCATCTATATATGGCACTGACACACAAATGAATTTTTTGTAGTAGAAGCCAGACTAGTTCGGTTTTGAAAACACACTGTTTTACTTACTGTACCCTAATTAATACTTGTTTTACTTCAGGGTTGCACTTGTTGTAACTTACAACCTGGGTACGAACTGAAATTGTACATTTATCAATCAGTGCCCTTACACAGTAAACAAAGTTAACTAAAATAAACAAGTTTTAGTAAAAAAAAAAAAATACTTAAAATAAGATTGACTCCAAAAGCTGAGGAAGTACTTCAGCATCTTAGTAGAAGATTGAGTTCAGAACCCATTTTAATGGCCCCTGATTTCTCCAACTAATTTATCATGCAAACAGAGATGGAAATAGAGGCAATCTTACCCACACTGTAAGAAACGAAGAACATTTTGACTGCTGTCTGAGAGAAAGTTGTCCAAGATAGAAGCTAAATATCCCATAATAAAGAATGAATGCAAGTTAATTAAGTGGACCTTAAGGCCATTACACCACTATTAGTCTGGGAATTTACCTGATTATGGACATGCCCAGTTGCAGAGACTACATCATCCAAAGGAAGGCAATGCCAAACTTTACCAGTGCAGCCTGACATTAATGATGAGATATTTAATACTGAGCACACCAGCTTGTAATGTCGAGGAATATCCATGTTTGCTCTTCTTATATATAACATGATGTAATATACAGAGCATGGCAGCACTATCCTTTCACGGAGAAACCCCTGAAATGGTACTGAGAGCAACTTCAAGTGTAAACCTGCACCTATGTATGATGAAGAGGAGACAGAAAACAAGAAATCAGCACTTTGAAACAAGATCCAGAGAACTCTGAAGCAACTGGAACAAACGTGTGCGAAAGAGAAATGAACCAAGCCAAAGGTGCCAGCTCTGATGTAGAGTCAGCTCTATGAGACTAGGGGAACCAGTGAAAGTCCTGTTAACAAATCTTTCTTAAGATTTGGAGCGGAGAATGTTAATTCCCACAAGAGACATGTGTGTTCAGTTTAATATGTCAGCACCAGAAAGATTTGTTTTTTTGTTCACACCACATTAATATTTTATTTTTTAGCTCGGTCAACCTAAAATTAATGTTTGGGTAATAAAAGTATTTTTTTTTATACAAGATGCTAAGTGTCTGCTGCACAAGTACCACTTTGTGTCTGTGTGTGTGTGTGTGTGTGTGTGTGTGTGTGTGTGTGTGTGTGTGTGTGTGTATATATACACACAGTTATTTATATATATATATATATATATATATATATATATATATATATATATATATAAATGGGTCCTAGGTGCGCCAGTGAAATTGCACGTTAAAGAAACTCAAATGTCTGAGACAATCTGAATGAAAGGGCAGTTTGACAAAACTGCAATGTTTCCTTTAAGTGAAAGTGATCCTGGTAGTGCTAGACGCAGGACCACGTGTTTGTAGCAGTACTGTTCATGGTGGACATGCACTAAGTTAACTTTTTTAGTTGAAGTGCTTGTTAGCACTTTTAACTTGTCTACTCAGATCGCATTACATATACGAATGGGAATTCACCCCAGGTGTCACTGTAGTGCTATCTCGCAGTTGGTATATATATAATTTGGAGGGGTGCAGGGGGGTTGCTGTCCTGCTAAAACATAAAATATTTGTTTTTATGTGTTTTATTGTAATGTATTTGCTTTTTATGTGCGTTGTGGTTCGGTGCAGTGAGGTTTTGGTTTAGTTAGTTTTCACTGCTGTCATCTCGGACATCTGAGTTTCGTTAAAGTGTAATTTCAGTGAAGCAACTAGGACCCATATACATATATATATATATATATATATATATATATACATACATATATACATATATATACATACATATATACATATATATATATATATATATATATTTATATACACACACACACGCACACACACACACACACACACACACACACACACACACACACACACACATACATATATATATATATATATCTATATCTATATATAGAAACACACACATATATAGACAACATCAGAGAGATGTGCAGATTTAAGCCACTGTCAATGTTTGACTGAGAATTAAGTAAACCGCGTCCAATCATTTATAATGTTTAAAATGTTTATTTACCTCCTGGAGAAAGTGATCAGCCATAAAACTGAAGATGTCCCCCTGCACAAGTGCAAAAATTTAAAGTCTACACAGTAAACTAACAACAAAATATGAAATAGAGACTCAATTACATTTTTTCAATCTATGAACAAACAAACAGGAAATGGCAGTGTGCCAAGAATGGAACAAAAACGTTTAACTAGGACATCTTGCACTGTGAAACAGAGAATATACTTTTAAGCTGGCATAAGCAACTGCTGAAGTATGCTGTGCCCACATTTTTTTGTTTCCGCCAACTTCCAAAATGAACTAAAAGTATGTAACTGGTCAGTCCTAAAACAGCTGCCACTTGATGAAGCTGTGGTATTCTTTAATTTTAAATTTCTTGCCAAATTTGCCATCCTTGACTCACAAGCCCCCACATGCACCATTAGAACTAAAAGAGCTGCACCATGGCTTACAAAGGATACCAAATCAAAGATCAAACTTAGAAATAAAATATGGGCCACCTGGCATGACACCAAAGCCCCTCCAGACCAATTGAGATATCGGCAACTTCGTAATGACAAAAAAATCCATTCTGCTAGACAAAAAAACTACTATTATAATCTTCAACAAAGACACCAAAATAAACCTCAAATGTTTCGGGCAGGTATAAATAAACATCTTCATCCAGGACAATCCACCACTCCAACCCCTTCTACCCATAAATCACCAGAGGAGATTGCAAACACCTTTAACATTTTTTTCACTGTGACTATGCAGACCCTTGCTAGCCAGCTAACTCCCGCAGGCACTAATTCTATTATAACCTCACCCACTACCCATCTCCCCTTAAGTTTCCAACCAGTCACTACCTCAGTTATCTGATCCCTGCTTAAAAAACTAAAACCGGCCACCCTATTTGCAGATCTCCTTCCTGCAGAGTACCTACAAAACGTCGCAGATGTCATAGCTTATCCAGTCTCAATGTTGATCAATAGAACCATAACTGAAGCCTCCATCTGGAAAACATCCCATATCATACCACTCCACAAAGGTGGTACCACAGAACTATCAAATTACAGACCTATTGCCATACTTTTGCCACTGGCCAAAATAATGTAGAAATGTATCCATAAGCAACTCTTGCACTATCTCATACAAAACAATCTGCTGGCTAACTCTTAACATGGCTTTAGGCCATACCATAGTACCTCCTCTGCCCTCCTCTCTTTCTCCAATGTAATAAATCATAACCGTAATAAGAACAAACTATCCTCAGCCCTCTTCCTCGACCTATCCAAAGCCTTTGATACGGTCAACCACCAACTAGTCACTGCCACTCTGAAATCCATTTCCTTGAATAACCACACTATTCAATGGTTTCAGTCCTATCTGAATAGCAGACAACAGGCGGTTCCCATGGCAGGGAAATTTATCTACTACATTACCCCTCACCCTTGGGAGTTCCCCAGGGCTCTATTTTAGGACCTCTTCTGTTTTCAGTCTTTATTAATGACCTTTACTCTGCCATTCCAGATGCTACATGCATCCAATATGCAGACGATTCCACGTTGATCTGCTCAGCCTCCACCCCATCTGACCTACTTACACTATCCCAGAAAACATTTAATACAGTTGAGAATTGGCTCGCATGCCACCGTTTGCTCTTGAACCCTAAACAAAAAAAACTGCTACTTTTCTCCCCCACTCACAGGTCTACGCCACTTTTCTTTAAGATATCCTCTAATAATGGAACTGTTTATTTCCCCAGATGACCATACTAAACTCTTAGGGGTAACAATTAACCTTAAATTTGATGTGCATATCAATCAAACCATTAAAACCATTAATAAAAAAACTGGGCTCCCTATATAAAAAATAAACCTTTCCTTACCCCACTAGCTAGGACTGCCATTGCCCGCACTCACCTTCTTTCCACCCTTTTCTATGCCTCCTCCATTTTCACAAACTTGAACAAATCTGAACTCCGCTAGATCTGTACCTGGCTCTACTTTCAGAACTCACCACTGTCAAAACCTTAAACCTCTAGGATGGCTAGAATTGCCTAGCTTAGGTCAGTACAATCAACTTGTAGTAGCCAACAAAATTCTCAACCAACCAGATAATACCCCTGCACTTAAAAACATTATTTATCCTCACAGGAACATGAAGCCACTTCGATCTTCTAACAAACTGCTAATTCAAACACTCAAAACTAACTGGAGACTCCTTGTTTTCTAACTCTGTTGTCAACATTTGGAATTCACTTCCAGCTAACCTAACTCCAGAACCATCATTAAACCAATTCAAGAAAAATCTCAAACAGTATTTCATGACACACTGGCTATGCCCCTGTCACAATCCAGACTAACTCCTACCATACTATAGTACACAAAACAGTATTGTAAGGAATACCTAGCTCCTTCTGACTGTCTGTGACCATACAAGTTTGAACTATGACTGACTACAGTTGTTTTAATGTTCAATTTCAATGTAATGTTTAATGTTGGAGCTTTTCTCCCCGGGCCTCCGCTGAAAACGGATACGTATCCAGTTGGACCTGGTTAACAAATGTAAAATAAAATAAAATAAAATAAAATAATATATATATGACATAAGTGGGTATCAAAAGTGTATTTTGGCCCTAATGACACCCACCAGAGGTAGTGATGGCGACTGTAGGGAACATGAGGCAGCAGAAGTGGATGAAGCCATGAATGGGATCCACCAGATCCAGGTTCAGTTTCTGGCCTGGATGGTGGACAGCTGGTTAGAGAGGAATGGGAGCAAGTAGCTAATATAAGCTGGCCCTACTGGGAGAAAGAAGGCAAGTATTGACCACAGCATGACTACCAGCTGGGGGAACTATGTTGAGTAACAGAGGAAGGGCTGATGACAAACACACGTCAGTGCAGCTATAGGTAAAATGTGTGAAAGATGGAACAGCGATAAGGCTTGGAGAGCAGCACAGGGGACAGCCACAATGTCTGGGTTCACTGGCCAAACCACGAGACCTCTTCCATCAGAATATCTGTATGCTAATAATTAAACTTTAGAGCTCTTCATTTGAATATGTCTGACTCAATGAAAGTTATATTACCACATAAAAGCCGAGTGTTTCTAGTGAAAAGTCATATCTAACAGATCTTACTTGCTTAACAAACATTTTCAATTTGTCCTTCAGTGGATAGAAGACCCCCCCCCCCCATTACCTAACAGCACATTACTTTCCTGAGTTGGATAAGAGCTTCCAGTAGCAGAACTCTGGCAAAAATCATACTGCAGGGCAAGAATTTTTTCTCCCTTATTTCTCTACTTCACTTCATGGCCAATATGTAATGAATTTCATGAATTCAGTATTTCTCACTTCTGAAAAAGCTTCACTCTAGTCTAGAGTAATCTGCTCTGCAGTCACTTCTCTTGCAGATATTTAGGTTCTCCTATCGTACCAAAGAATGCAAAACAGAAATTCTAGACCATTACTCTGAAGGGCAGGGATATCCCCAAAACCTCAACTTGAGATGCTGCTGCCTATTTCATATCTTCTTTGGTCAATACCCTTCCACCGTGCATACTGTCTGAATCCGGGCCGACAATGACATGATCAAACACCATTGTCCTTTTCTCACAGGGACATTCTTCAGCCAAGAGAGTTTAAGGACAAGATAAACACGGGCATGCTTCATGGCTCAGAGGGATACAATCCTGACACCAATTCAGGTTGGATTAGGAAGGCTGAACACCATGGAAAGCAGTTGGTGAGAGATGGAAATAAAGCCAGTGATGGGATCATATATTCTGGGAGTTGATGGTGGTAGCAAGGCATCACTGCACAAGTGCCATCTGATGGAGGACAGATGCCAGTTCAGAAGCAGCTCATTGAAAGGGACAGCACTACAGTCTCCCAAGCCAAGCTAGATCAGGTGAATGGACACAAGTTTCTGCACCCCACTACTGTAGGCCTACTTTAGCAATAT
>NC_056750.1:803008140-803125640 GCF_019279795.1 Protopterus annectens | reverse complement strand
TGCACAGTCAACAGTCAGGCAATCATGAATACCTTCTTTCAACATCATAAGCATCAACTTTACATGTCGGCATCACCAAATGGGATTTACTGAAATCAGACAGATTATATGTGTGTCAACCAAAGACAGAAGAGTCAGCAGTCATGACAACTAGAACAAGTCCAGGATCAGACTGCAGCACCAATCATGAACTTCTGGTCTGTAAAATCAAAGTGAAGTTATGAAAGAAAAGAGTTACTCAGACACCCATGGCAGATTATGATTCAGATAACATACCTAAGGAACAATGGAGAAGACTTAACCAATTTAAAGTTCCCAGAGAGCTTTGGTTTGACAAAAAGACAACAATAACAGAGGGAGCCCAGACAACACTTTCAAAGTGAGTTAAAAAGAGTAATCCTGGATATCTGAAGCTA
Source organism: Protopterus annectens (assembly GCF_019279795.1). NCBI lineage: Eukaryota > Metazoa > Chordata > Ceratodontiformes > Protopteridae > Protopterus > Protopterus annectens. The sequence continues at coordinate 803,125,224 of NC_056750.1, read as the reverse complement.
AAAAGATAGCAGAAGAAAGAAAGAAAAGCCAAAATATCCGGTGATCAAAAAAGATGACATGTTTGAAACAGTTATTTCAACAAGAAATTAGAAGGAGCAAAGAACAATATTTCAGCACTATCTGCCAGCAGATCGAATCTGAACATGTATGTGGGAAAGCCAGATTTGCTTTCCAGAACATCAAAAGGACAAGGCAGAAATTTCAACCAAGAATGGGAATGCTCAAAGATGCTGATGGAAAGATACTGAATAAGCCTGAGAGAATTAAAGAACGATGTAGGAGATATACCGAGAATCTCTATTCAAATGAAGCGGTCAAGGAGTATAAAAATGAAGACTTAATGGAAGAAGAACCAGAGAATTTCAGAGAGGTTATTGCAGCAATTGATGCCCTGTCAAACAACAAAGCCCCTGGAGTAGATGAAATACCAACAGAACTCATTAAAGGACCTGATGGAGCTGTTGCTGCGTTGACCAAATTGTGTCAACAAGTTTGGAAAGAAAGAAAGCGGCCAACAGACTGGAAAAGATCTATTTTTGTACTGATGTATAAGGAAAGAGATGGCAAGGAATGTGGCTACTACTGGACAATTGTTCTACTTTTTCACGGAAACAAAATCTTGCTATAGATAATACAGTGGCTCTTGCAGTCAAACTTAGAGAATTGCCAGAATTTCAAGCAGGATTCAGAAAAGGAAGATGGACAAGAGATATCATTGCTGATACTCGATGGATATTAGAAAAGTCTAAGGAATATCAGAAACCTATTTATTTTTGCTTTATCGACTATAGCAAGTCTTTCAACTGTGTCAAAATTGTAAAACTATGGACAACTTTATTGCAAATGAGAATACCAAAACAAGTCGTACAGTTAATAAAAAAATCTTTATGACCAAGAAGCTACAATTTGAATGGAATACAGAAACACAAGTTGGTTTTCAGTTCGAAAAGGTGTATGACAGGGCTGCGTCTTGTCGCCATATTTGTTTAATCTGTATACCAAAGCCATATTCCAAAAAGCTATTTTAGAGGAGGATAACATTGGAATACATGTAGGTGGAAGACTGAGAAACAATCTGAGGTATGCTGATGACACAACACTGCTGACTGAAACAAAGGAAGATATGCAACATCTACCGAGGAAAGACGGAGAAGAAAGTCAAAGGATGGGACTAGAACCGAACATGAAGACTACGAAGATTATGTCAACTGATAACATTGATAAATTCAGATGGAGAAGAAATTGAGATGGTTTGGCATATGAACCTTTTGGGTTCCCTTGTGATTACTGACTCGACAACACACAAAAAATATTATGTAATTTGGTGCTGGGCAAGATGGCTATGAAGTCTCTAGAGAAAACATTCAAAAGTAACGGCACACAGACAAGACTAGTTCAGATTCTCATATTCTCTTTTGTCAATGACGGCTACGAAAGATGCACAATCCAGAAACAAGATAAAAAGGAAGACTGTCTCATTTGAAATGTGGTGCTGGAGAAGAATCCTGCGTGTGCAACAGACGAGACAGACCAATAAGTCACAGAGGAAATTAAATGGGAAATGCCACTTGAAAAAAAACAAGAAAACCAAAAAAACCACTAAAAATCAAAAGAAAAACGAGTTGAATGGTAGGAGAAAGCTGAAATAAGCAAATACGAATAACGTAATGCTAAAGCAACTAAAAACTTTAATATGGTAAGCGCTTTCAGTGGTAAAAATATTCCACCTTCTTCAGACCTGGTCTCCTACCATTCAACTCGTTTTTCTTTTGATTTTTAAATGCCACTTGAAACACTAATGATGAAACTGCATTTCTTGTACTTTGGTCACATGGTTCGAAGGAAAAGATCACTGAAAAAGATACGACTGGAAAGATTGAGGGTACAAGGTGCATAGGAAGACTGCAATGAGATGGATCAATATGATCACAATGACGCCAGGTTGGATATTGGAAGATCTCATCAGACTATCACAAAACTGAATCCTTTTTAATTCTTTAGTCTATCAAGTCAATGATACTCAAACTCCAGTTGATGGGACATAACATAACAGTTTGTGAAGTGCATTTCCAATAAGTGCATAAACCTACATTCACAGTTGCTTAACATCCGCACATTCTGAACAGAATTACTAAATATGAGGCAAAGAATGTGAAGTTAGGAAGGGCAAGAGCAGAAAACAAGTGCACACAGCTAAAAAAACAAGAAGGATTAACTGATCAGGAAGTATACCAAAATTTCTCGCAGTTCTTCTTCTCTCTGCTTCTTCTCCTTCAGCAACTGTTGCAGAATGTCTGTGAGGGCCAAGCGTTGCACTGCCAGAGTTTCCTGTCATTTAAACAGCAGAAAACATTACATATTAAAGAAATGCATCTGGTAAGGCATGTAACTACAATAGTGTCAAGAATAATCATTTCAAGAGAAGGACCATTTGTCAACAGTTATGCAGAAGTAAGTGCTCATTCATGAAACTATGACGAATGTAAATTCTGTTCATGCCTTTAGCTATTTACCCTCCCAACAAATGCACACATCTATAAAGCAGCCTATGCATGACACATATTTATCGCTCATCATATTTACTGGCCAGACTCTTGCAGTTGCATGGCAAGTGGGCTTCTATTCACTGTCATTCCTTCTTCCAAATTATTTTAAACAGCTGAAGGCCCCCCACACAAGAATAATGCATGAAGTACTCCTCCATCAGTAAGATGAGCCTTATACTCAAAAGCAATATTGCCTGAGGCCATAAAACCAAGTTAAACCTCAGTACAATAACTGATTACTGATTTGGGGAATCAAGTGAAGTTATTTTCAAATAACTGCTGATTGTAATACTGTATGCACACAATAACAATACACAATTTCAAGCAAGTAGGCTACACAAAACGTCTCCAAAAATATGGGAGGATGGAGTATCCATAGTATTAGAAGAATTTCTTCTTGGAAACTACTCTTATGATGTTTCAAACACATAGGTTTATGATTGGGTTGTCAATCTTAACCGGCTTATTATGTGTTTGTGACATGATGCCAAGAAATTCACCTCTCGTGCTTTTTACTAGCTGCATGTTGTGTCTACCTCTCTCTATATCAAGTATCTACTCATAAGTAATGCAGTGATATAGAAGGAACACCTGTAAAGGGAGGTGGGGGGTGATGGTGGAACAGACTGTCTGTACTTTAATGGGAGAATTATAGATGGGTGAACATTTTCCAAACTTTTCACTTAATACCTACTTGATCACGTTTATTTTTAAAACGATTCTTAGGGAATTGTTTCCACAAGTTTTTTTTTTCCTTCCAGTTTTCACTAAAGCCAAAAGCCTCTTTTTTAGCTGCCGTTGTGAGGAAAAGATGGCTCCCCAGATCTGGCTGAATGCAGCAGACAGACAGTTGGCTACGTGCTGCAAAAGAATAAAGACCTGCTTGTGACTAGAGCTATAGATAATCCAATTCAGGAGGGTGGATGTGACCAAATGATGCTAATTTTCTCATTTTAGGGGAAGATAATAATATGGCCTGTTTCATTGCATGGACTTTCTGCTGAAAGAAGTATACGGCATAAAGTGAGATGGACCAGGCACAAAACCATGTCATCAAGTCAAGCCATGTATAAGCTGTAGCTCCAAGCACATATGTGTAGAAGTCTGCATGAGAACTGGAGAGACAGCATAGGTGTTTCAGCATATCAGCTGCCAGAGATGGGAGTCTTAGGTTATTAACATAAAACTCAAACATCCTGTGAATAACGGCTTACCAGTGCTCATCTCTCAAATGAAGAAGAGAGCTAGGAATGGGTTAATGGGGCATCTGAGTATGGGAGTGGCTTGGTAATTAGTAAAGTTTGGGGAAAAAAATTGGTTTGCCAGGATCATCAAGCAAGTGTCATGTACCAGAGCCAGTTTTGTGCTGAACACTAACAATTTACTGCAGAATGAAGGCCATTAAAGATTTCAATAACCATGTCCAACCTCAGAAAATCCAAATCCACCAGAGCCACGAGAACGAGAGATTTGAACCTCAACACAGAAATAAATAGGACGTGCTGGAGGGACAGATTCATAACCCAGAGGCTCCCTACACTCTGGAACAGAATCCCAGTCCATGTTAGGCAGAGCCCCTCACTGACTCTCTTCAAGAGAAACCTTGACGAGTGGATGGGAGATCGTAGGTTTACCCCGGGGGTCATCTCTGTGTCACTACTAGACAGAGGCACAGTAAACTAAACCCTAAATGGGCATAGTATTCTCATTCCAAGGGGTGGCGAAAGCCACACACACTCTGACTAGGCTTATAAATGCCCTAGGGCAGATAGCCTAGTATGAACCTATGAACCTATTAGCTTTTCCATCAATGGTTATGGAATTGCAAGATTTTTCAAAAAAAAAAAAAAAATTCCACTGCAAGATCAATTACTCCTCTTTACCATCTTCACTTATGACAAAACATTTTCACAGCGAGTCTTAAGTGAAGTGCCTCCAATGAAAGGTTAAGAAAGCTCATATAAACACTGACAGGAATGAATCCATAATTTTGTCCCAGTGGGCCTCCATAGGAAGCTTGTAGTCAAAATAGATGATTCACAAAATATTTATTTATTTTTATGCTTTCAGCATTTAAAGTTCTTACATCTAGATATCCTATTGGAAGACCGAGACCTGATAATACAAGTCTCAACATTTCAAAAACTCAGGTTTGTTTCCAGTAAAAAAAGAGGCAAACTCCAAAATCCACTATTATATTTTTTAAGCATCTAAACACCTTGCACCCCTCAAAATATTGGGGGGTGGGGGGACTGTGGCTCACAAACCCCTTATACTTATGTATACCTTAATTGTAGCATCACTGCACCAAACATCAGGGAGTACACTCATGATATATTAATCTTGGAATTAGTATTTATATTCCCTCTGTTTGCACTTACATTCTCACGATTAAAATTCTTGGTATGCAATGGATACTCATATACCTAGGTACTGTACATAAAATAATTAAACTTCTCAGTGACAAAACTGATGATACATCAGTGATATTCTGCAATCCCTGAGAAATGAACCTCCTCTCCTTCAGGGAGTTAATTAGCGAGGATGACACCTTTCATCATGGTCACGTCAGTCATTACAGAAATGGTTGAAGATGGAAGTTCTCTGGTTGCTGCCCATGAGATGAAACACAATAAAGAGACCTTATAACAATTTTCAACAGTTTATTCCGGCAGATGATCCTCTGAGGGCAGTAAAAGGGCATGCCCTACCCAGGTGGAAGTAACCACATTCATTAAAAGTGATATCCTTTCTTAGACTAGCCCTGTTGGCATACAACAAAATTTCAAAACATAAAATACCTCCCTAATAATGATTGAAGTAAACATGAATGTTCTCAGTAAAGCACTATCAGATGTTCTTTACAAAACAGCTTTTTTTAAATCTTTTAGCAATTATTATGATCTGTTATTTGAAAGCTTATTTATGTACCCTGCATGAGAATGTTTGTTTTTCATGAAGCATATATACATACGTTTTTATATTCATTTAATTTTGTGTAATATTTTTATCATTGTTGACAACATCCTGTTTCGAAACGTAATGGGCTACGATTGGTTACATGTTCTTTTAAAAGTATTTTCAGTTGAGTGAGTTTTATGTCTGAAGAAGCATTCATTGTGAATGCGAAAGCGGTCACCTGTTTTTATTCTATTTATGGTTTGATTATGTTTTTATTCCATTTTAATTCTATTAATGGTTTGATTAAACATTTAAGGAACTTATACTATCGGCCATGGTGTTTGTCTGCTGAGGTTGCTATTTTTACTTTGGTTTGTATACTTGTACCTCTCAGGAACTTAACCAGAGTAGTGCATTTTTGTCTTTTCATTATACCTGTTAAAATACCCTTATAAGGAATTTTTTAAATCTGCCAACTTGTTACACCCCCCCCCCCCCAAACAAAAATCCCAATTATCTCATCAACATTTGCTATCTACCGGAGGAAAATCCTCAGAAGACTAACTGGAGTAAAAATTGTATATGAAACATTTCCATGAAAAATCCTAAGCCTTCTAGATTTTGCTGCATACTTGGCAATCCTACATATTTCCTCCCTACTGCTCCTTCATAAATTGCTTTTCTATTCTTTTCTTCCCAATCTTGATTCTAACCTCCTCTGATTAATTCTTCTTATTATGGAACATTCTATATGCCCTACTAATTGTCCCTTTTTAATAGCATCTTTTGTTCTGTGAGCAACTAAACATTCTACCAGAGCTAGTCTCTCACTTACGACTCGTCTCTTTCTCTTTGCCTATACTCTATCAATCCCTGATATGGAAGGCAATCTCACTTGCAGTCCAAATTCCTGCTTAGCCTTATTCCACTTAACTACCTTTCTCTCCCAAGTTAGTTTCTGCCAAAACCTTGGCTCCTTTGCTAGTTTCCCCTAATAAATTCTACCCCCTCGCACCTATTTCTATAATCCTATTTGCCAACATTCCTACTGGTTAAACCTCCTTTCTCCATTCCTAAGCTTAGTTCTTAGAATACTTTCTCCTTTATATATATAATTTTCATTATGGTTACAATTCTCCTTAAGGAATCCCACCCAAAAGCCTGGTGTCTCTGTCTCTTTCTGTCTGTCTTTCCCTCTCCCTTAAACTCTCCTCACATTTCATAAAAATCATTTTCCACTTTGATTTATAATTTTCTGCTGGAGTTATGTATATGAGTCTTAACTACATAGCTATAAAGCACCCATTCAAATCAGGTCTATATTATATCATCGAACGCTTAAAAAAGCGAACGCTGATTGATCGACCTAATTTAAGCGAAAGCTTACAATCTCGAACTGTCAGATCAGCGATTTTTTTCCCCAGGGAAAAAAAATCGCTGATCCAAAACACATACACACAACACAAGCACACCAAACAAAGAGAAATCCACACACATACACCTAAAATCTGATACCTAACCCTACATTAAACTATGCACACACCACTAACTACACACTTACCTTAACCCAAACCCTAACCCTAAGGTCCGTCACTGTCGCACACTCAGCTCACCTGCTCCCTAACCCTAACTCACTTAAATCCGCCCTAACCCTCATGTCCACTCAATCGCACACACACCTAACCCGAGCCCTAACCCTAACACTCACATCCACACAATCGCACACTTACCTGAATCCGACCGGTAACTTTCCACCATAACACTGAAAATACCGAAGCAACAGAAACGGACAACTGAATTCTTTCCCTAGGAAAAATGTGAATTTCTGCTGCTTCGATATTTTGAAGTTTCACGAAAATAAGTTCGATCAATCAGCGTTCGCTTTTTTAAGCGTTCGAGGATATAATATAGACCCTTCAAATCAGGTAACCCTAAACTTTCTTATTTTATGGGGGAAAATCAGAAATCCCTTCAAATCTTTACTGTCATCTGCAACTTCTCCTTTGGTTCAAAAAAATATACCTGAACTGTATGCAAGACTAAATGGACTAAACATTTTACTTCTTGTATCTCACCATTAATTTCCATAATCAAGCTGTTCCAGTTTCACATTTTTTGTATTGTCTACTTAGGCTCTTCCTACACATATCTTAAACTAATTTTTAACCAATACATCTAAATATTTCATCCTGCCATGTCCCATAAGCATATGTGTAAATGAATAATTTCATGCCTGATTACTATACCGGCTGTATCCTTAAATTCATAAATCCCTTATTTTTCTTTGCTAATGACCCTAAATATAAACCAAATAAAGGAGAACTAGGGCATCCCAGCCTGGCTCCTATGTTCTAGCACAGCTTGTTAGAAAGGATGCCTAACCACCGCTTCCCTCCATTCACATGTACATTTTATTATTATTATCTGATCACGTCAGTCTCAACAGCTAGACAGGGGTCCAGGGAAGTAAATAGTGTGGGAAGAAATAGCCAGGGAATTGTTATGGCTAGGCATGTACAGGCCCTAGGGCCGATAGCCTAGTACCAACCTATGAACCTCTGAACCCTGTTTATTTTGCCAGGGAACACAAATGCTATCATTGCCCTACTCATAAAACCCAACTCTATCATCTAGATAGCCAGGGTATACAAGCTTCTCTTTGCATCAAGACTCACCAACAACAGTGGTGTTTTCTTACACTACACTCCTTCTGGATAATTTTATTAATGTGATCAAATGTTTACCTCCCCTCCACAAAACTTCAAGGATCTGTGTATCAGTTTTGGTGTCACATTTTCATTCCTTTGACTAGTGTGGATACAAATACTTTACAATCATGACTTAAAAATGTGATGGCCGTACATGAAGCTGGATCTGAAGAGTCTTTACTCATGTGTAATACAGCGACCACAGTTTTCTCCCAAGATGCTGGTGCTCCTCCTCCCCCTTCTAAATACACCTTCCAGATCTTTATAAATTTCTTCCCTCGTAACTTCCAACTCTTCAGAGAAATTCCATCTGTTCCTGGAGACATCGCTGAGGATTTTGCAGCACTACTTTTATTTCATCATCTTTTCCGGTCTTAGCTATTAACTCGAGCCTCATCATCCTCCAACTCTGGATTAACTAAATCTGCTATAAATATTTCCATTTGTGCCTTTTAGGTTTCCCATTCCTCTGCTTTTTACAGATTTGTATAACATTTCTGATGTATCTCTAATACCTTTACAGGATCTCTAGTTAGTTTTCTTGTCACAGGGCCTTTAAATCGGACAACCAACGCTTTCTGCTGCCTAAACCACTATGCTAAAAGCTTTGGCACTTTAGAGCAATTATCAAAAGACTGTTGCTTCCTTTTTTCTAAATACTCCCCTTTTTTCCTTTAACACCTGTAGTTGCTCTTCTTATCCTGGGAGATTCTCCTTAGTCTGCAATACTTCACCCTTTGTCAGCCCCTCTAAACAATCCCCGTTGCTTATTTTCTGCAATCTCTCTGCTATTTTACCATGTTTTAAATCCCCATTTTCAATTTATTCCACTTACTAGCTATCTATAATGAAATGTCTATAACAACTCTCAGTCATTTCCACTACCTATTCCTTAAATTACTCATTTTAATAGATAAGTACAGCCATGAACTTAAAAAAATGTATCTAGTAAAATGTATTGCTTTTTCTAAAACTCTATGTTTTAATGTATGTTGCATTTATATTCATTGTTAAACTGCTTCAATTCACTGTAATTTTTCTTATCTGCTCCTTGTACTACACTTGGTGCTCTTCTCCCTAGACCTTCGCTGAAAAGTGGCAACGTATGCCCAGATGGACAATTCTGGTACGCAAACGCTAATAAGTAAGTAGGAAAGTGCAAGCATCTCATTTTCCCTGTATCTTTACCTTAGATTTTATTGGTGCACGATATGGTACAGTTATTCGATGGGTTTCAAAGTTTTCCAATTAAATACATGTGGACCAGAGAAATAATTCCTTTCTAGTGTATCTCCGTTACTGCATCTTGGGAAATAATCTGTACATTTTGTCTGATTCCTTGTTACTGAATTCACATTTCCATATCAAATATTCTCACAGACATCTTTATAAAACTATCTTCTTTTGTTTAATTTCCCTTACAGGAGCTCCTGATACATCTTCCCTATTATAAATCGGGTTCCATTCTCTGACCATAAGTAATAATTCCTGCTGAAAGCTTACTATTTCTCCCAAAATGTTTCTAAGCTCTGGAACAGTAGTTTTCCGTGTAATGTAACATATACATTTCATAACCCTCCTCCCCTGCAAATAACTTCTTACTGCCGTACATCTACCACTGTACTTTAATCACTGCTAGTGCCCCTCTTGTAATCAGCATAACCACTCTCCTCTTAATTTGCCCCTGCCATTCTGCTGAAAGTCCACCGGGAAATTCATTCTTTGTCAAATTCGGATGCTCATTTCTTTGCAAACTTGTCTCTTTTAGATATTGCTACTTGTGCCTTATACTACTATAAACAACAAAACAAATTTTACTTCTAAACACAAACAACAAATTTTGCATTTCCCATGCATGCTGCCAGTATCTCAGGAATGTGTAATTACACTCCAGGCTATCTAATACAGAAGTCACAACCCAGCTCTGTAAAACAGTAATCTAAAAACACTTAATACAAACATTTCATATATTCTACTTTAGAATAATATCCAGTGTTTTGTGAAAAATCATATTTATTGACATAAAACTATATTCTATTCACCTATATCCAGAAACGAATGATTTAATGACCCAAAAATAATCTGCTGTGCCATGCTATTACATCAATAGCATAACTTCACATAATCTTTAAAAGAGGCACTCTTTCTTTAAAATCTTTCTGTTATCCACCTACATAGATTAAAATTACAAAATTATAAATATTTTCTTAAAAAGAAACCAAAAGTGTATTATAATGTTGTGATGCTGTGTTAACGGAGAATCCTTTAGCTGTACTGCACTGAATTTCCATTGCTTCTTACCTGCCCAAATAGCACAGCCAGGGCATCCATTTTTTTCACAAACCATTGCTTCTGTTCTTTAAGAAGCCCTTCATCTTCCCTTACTCTTAATTTCTTCAACTCCATTAAAGTAGGAGTCTCTCTCTTCTTCTGCTTCCTATTTACAGCTGTCTTTGCTAAGGGCAAGATTAATCACATTAATTCCTCCCAACTACTATCTGCCTCCTAAAATAGTTCCAACTCCAAGAAATGTCCTTTTTCTGTCAGTTTTACTGGAGCTAATTAAATATCTCCCAGAAATGCTTCACGTTTGCTCCTTCTTGAAAATCTGGAGCTTGTCAAATCCACAAAATACATTCCAGTCACGTTGTTTCTGTGTTTCACACCTCCAACAATAAATCTCTACAGCAAGGTACATTTTTGCCAATATTTATGGTGTATACAAATACTTGTGCAAATACTTTCAAGTAAGAATTTTCTTGCTCTGTTTGCTTTGTGTAGCATTAGGCAAACCTTTAACCCTTTCAATTTCTTCACAAACTGTTGCACTCCATTTTTTCCTCACTTTTCCTCCCACCTCCAGATGTTCTTACTGGAAAATCCTAAACAATTCTGAGATAGTCCCTCTTTCTACTCTTCTCGGAGATTAGGGGCATCAAGATCCACCTCACAGTAGCCTGGTTTGCTACTCATTTTTAACCCAGCTCATTTCCCTCAATTCTTTTGTTAACACATCATTTTTTAGTCTTGCCCTACCTGGAATTTCATCGGTATCTCAGCCCAATTCAAAATTCTTTTTCTCACCATCAGTTGGTCTCAGTAATGTACCTGTTATTCCAGACCTGCTATCCACCATGGGACTGTTTCTTCTTACATCTCTCATTGTTCTGTTGGAAGAATATTACATCTCCATCGTTTCAACCTTTCTTTCCGTAAAAGATTATTAATCACACCATTCATTATGTCAAACACTAGATGGACTATTGTTGTTGCCTTTATCCTGCAAAACACTTCAAAGATGTCTACTTTATTTCCATTTGGGTGCACACCGATTTGCTTGACACCTTGCCATAAAGGAAACTTGACTTCCTTCAAGTATATTGGAATATTGGGAAACCTCAGGTTTCCCTTCTCCTTCAGGAGTACAACTCTGTCCCACATCTCTTTGCTTTCCAGCTAATAATATAAATTCCCTCATCCAGTCTTTCAGTCTCACAATTACCTTGGTCTCCAGGGGATCCCAAAAAGCTTGCGCCTTGTATAAAACATGGGGATGTAGATGCCAATGCATTACTTGTACTTTGTGGTCAAGCACAAAACTGAACTGTTTCAATTTTTGCAAGTCTGAGTGCAACTTAGCTAATCCAAGTCATATGATACTTTTTGGACTCTGAATAGCAAGGGGCTAACAAAACACCCTGATATTTCTCTCTCTCCTCTCCCCACATTTGTAGACATCTATTCCTCAAGTTGTCTGCCAGTTTTAGATTTATACAAATTTATTATTGTCTTATTAAATCTGTAACCAGAAAGTTCCCAAAGCTCATTATGTCCCATGAACGACCTAACTAGAAATCCTGATTTGAGTGCAGCTATAACATCATTTTCACATAATGGTAACTTCAGTTCTAGTTCATCTTCACACAAAGGTAACTTCAGCTCTAGGGATCCCCAACTACATCCTATCTTATCAGAAGTTCTCACTGCTAATGTCAATGTTTCTCAGTACAGTGTGAAAAGGAGTGGGCAGCCTGGCCTTGTACACCTGCTTAATTTTATGCACTCATATAACTCCCCCAGCACTTCTATTTTTACCTCTAAATCTTGGTATATCTAGTCAAACAAGTCTTTAAAATATTTGGGAAATCTTACCTTTTTAATGACTTCCCTCAACTTTTCTTCTTTAATGTCAGCCAATAAGACTTCCCTATTTGTTCATGCACTCAAAGAAACTGCAATGCAGCCAAGTACCAACCTGTCAGTTTTCTTCTTTTTCTTCTTCTCGGCAGTCCACTGTTCTTGAGTATAGCCTTACATAACAGTTACCAAACATTTCTAATATATCCTTGCTTCTTTGGGATAACATATCTTCCTCCCCCCAGTTGGAAAAACGCCCTCTCCACTCTTTACTGTACTACTGCCACTGCTGTGGCCCTCATTACTTCAGGGGAATTTATATTATGTAATTCCTTTACTACTACCATCTATGTCAATATTCTCTCACCCTTTAATTTTGGGACTTCTTTAACTCTTTCCTAAGGTGTGTTTCATCAGCTAAGGACATCTCACCCTTTCATCACTGGAGAAAGTACAATTGTGTACACTTACCATAAATGTAGATGTTGGAGTGTATTCACTGTTGCAGTCTTGACTTGTGGGATTTCCTGCTGTGGCTGGCCTGCCTACCAGAGTAAAAATCCCCTTCCTCCCAAGGCTGGTGGATGCCCTACCCCGATGATAGTACGCTGGGGTATAAAGAGAGCCAGCTGATGCTATAACCTTAGTTTTTTCTTGCCCCTAAGAAAGTTGGAGCACCCAGGATGAACCATAAGCAAGGGATAAAGCTAGAGAAAAGGGGGCCTGCAGGGTAAACACCCAGTGGGTCCCCTGGTTAGTGAAAAAAACTGAAATAGACTACTACTGTAAGCAAAAAGGGGGAAAGAGGCAGGGAAAAAAGACTGCAACAGTGGATACCCTCCAACATCTACATTTATGGTAAGTGTACACAACTGTACTATGTTCTTCATGTTGCACGTTTCATGTTGCAGTCCTGACTTGTGGGATGATTCCCAAAGCTGAGATGAGGGTGAAAGGTAGATTATGGAAAAGAGAGGATGCCCTGCAAGATGGCAGTGACAAATTCTGTTCTAGACTTGGAGAAGGCTGACAAATGGTAGTGTTTGGTAAAGGTATGCACAAATGACCAGACAGCAGCTTCCAAAATGTCTTTGGTAGGTACACCTTTCAGGAAGGCAGCAGAGGTAGAAGTGGCCCAAGTAGAGTCAGTCCTTAAAGTTTCAGGAGGCTTTTTGCCGTGAAGGCTATAACAAAGGAAATACAGTGAGAGATCCCTTCAGAGCCAATGGTAAAGGACACAAAGAGCTGGTCTGATTTTTCTGAAAGATTTAGTTCTCTCAAGATAGTAGCAAAGCTGTCTGTGCACATCTATGGAGTGAAGAATCCCTTTCCCCTGGTTTTGAGGCTTGGGGAAGAAGATGGGCAAGTGTACAGCTTGATTCAAGAATGAGTCCGTGACCAACCTGGGCATAAAGGCTGGAGTAGTCCTGAGTGATAGTCTGTTTGGGTGGAATATGAGACATGGTACCACTACCATGAGAGCTTGCAGCTCAAAAACCCTCCTAGCTAAGGTGATAGCAAGTAAAAGGGCAATGTTCCAGGTTAAGAATTTTAGACCAGCAGAAGGTGCTGGTTCAAAGTGGGATAGCGGCCATTTTTCTAGAACAAAAGTGAGGTCCCATGGAGGTGTGGGCTGTCTCCTGGGAGGTCTCATTTGAAACACTCATCTAAGGAATTGTTTCATCGGGGGGTGAGAAAAGTTAGGAGGAAGAGTAGGGATGTGAGATGAAATGGCAGAGGCATGAATTGATAGGCCTCTGTCCACCAGGGTAGCCAGGTAATCTAGAATGCAGAGATATTGGCTGAGGTATGACTGAGGTCTTGCTGATGACACCAAATGGAGAATCTTTTCCACTTGGCTGAGTATGATTTCCTCATTCTAGGCCTTCTAGCCTCCTTGAGAATGTTTTGAACTTGTCTGCTTAGGATATGCTCAGAGTAGTATTTTGGGGAATTATCCATGGTGAGAGTTTGAGAGAGTGTTGGTTGGGGTGCACAAACCTCCCCTTGTCCTGAGTCAGAAGGTCCACTCCCTGAGGTAAATGCCATGGATTTTTGTAGGTTAAACCTAGAAGCAGATACCACCAGTGCTGCCTGGACCATCTGGGACTATCAGGATGACCCTTGGGGTTTCTTCCATGATTTTAAGAGGACCCTTGGAAGAAGAGGCAGGGGAGGAAATGCGTAAAGGAACAAGAGGCTCCAAAGGGAGGAGAAGGCATCCGTCCTCCAGGCTGTGGGTAGTTTGCTCCTAGAACAGAACCTTTTCAGCTGAGCATTTTCTTTGGTGGCAAAGAGGTCTATCTGTAGAGATCCCCATTTTTGGACTATGCTGAGAAATGTTTCCCAGTGCAGATGCCACTCATGGGGATCCATCAAGTGTCTGCTGAGATGATCTGCTAGTGTGTTTTGAGTCCCTTGAGGTACTGTGCCATGAGATGCAACCCAGAGAGTGAGCTGTCCTCCAGACCTGCATTGCTAATTGACAAAGAGGGCAAGAATGGGTGCCCTACCTGTTTATGTACCACATGACTGGGGTGTTGTCTGTTTTTACAGGCAGGACCCCTGATTTCCACTGATCTTTGAAAGCTACTAGGCCTTTTGCACTGCCATCAGTTCTTTTCAATTTATGTGCTTGTGTCTGAACCAATTTTCCCATCTGCCCTGAGACTGAAGATGTTGGAGAGTCCCCCAGGCTCTTTCTGAAGCGTCTGAGGTTAGGGTTTGGCCCTGAGGGATGAACCTGAAGAGGAGACCCGGGTTTTGGGCACATGCCCAAGTCCCACAATGCAAATGCCTCCTTAAAGCAAGTGAACAGATGAATTTCTGTCCACAGGGACTGAGTGCTGACAGCATAGATTCTTGAGGTATCACTGGAGCTTCCTCATGTGTAGCCTGGCCAGGGTGATCATGAGGATACAAGATGCAGTGTAGCCTAATGCTCTGAGGAATTCCCTGGCTGAGAGCCACTGCCTCTGCATAATGTTTTGGAAGTACTGAGTCAGGAAGGAGACCTTTTCTGGAGGGAGGAAGGCTTTTTGAAGGGAGAAATCTAGAACAGCCCCCAGGAAAACTATCCTGATGGATGGGTCTGTGTTGGATTTGCGATGAATTATGGTGAACCCTGTGATGCCCCAGCACTATCCCAGTAATCAAGGAGCCTCAATCCTCACCACTGGCAACAGTGGGGGATGTACACACTGGGAGGATGACAATACGCACATAGTAAAGTCCAATTTCCCTTAAGAGGACACAGAGACCACAGTCAGTCTGGGGCTGGATTCCCCCTCTTTCTCCAGATCCCCAATAAGACTCCTCACTGGCACAGCTATAGGGTTGAGATCTCAGCTGAGTGGATAAACCAAGACCTCCAGCACCCTCTCTGTTCAACCAGTGCTTCATGTCCCTGCCCAAGTAGCTGACACACACACACACACACACACACACACACACACACACACACACACACACACACACAAGCCCCCTTTTGCCCAGACTATAAGGTAGTTCTCACTACCACCAGTCAACTCTTATCAGCTACTTGAAGGCTGTCAACAAAGAGTGTCCGATCTTACTGTGTAATGTTACTATTACTCCAAATGGTAATCTGACCAAGAGCAAGGCTATTAGGAGTGACTTGCACAATGCCACTAAATAGGTATGCAAATACTCTCAGAGCTTAAATATGTCTCACAAATATCAGCCACAAAGATAGGTTTAAATATATTTAATAATAAATAATAATAAAAAAAACAAGAAAATTCTCAATAAATCATCACAGTAACTTAATATTTAAAACAACATTGCAGGACAGTCTCAGACAAAGAAAAACATCTAAATTAAGCTCAGCTATATTCCTGAATATATCTAAAAGTAAAAACTAAATGAAAACTCCAACAAAGCTAGAACTTCCACTTGAGTGACCTCCCAAACATCTTGTATCACAGGCACATGGGATATATGCAAATGACCCTTATGAACATCAGGTGTTTCAGCTAATTGGTGATGCGAGCTAGTGGGGTTTGGCTTTATTGGCCTGAAATTGTCCATTAAAATGACAAAACAAGTCATGGGCATTCAGAATCACCAATTAGCTGAAACACCTGATGTTCATAAGGGTCATTTGCATATATCCCATGTGCCTCTGATACAAGAGGTTTGGGAGGTCACTCAGTGGTAGTTCTAGCTTTGCTGGAGTTTTCATTTTGTTTTTACTGATTGTTTTTTCAGTGACCTTCCCACTTATTGTTTTTTTTGTAATATATCTAAAAGAAATTACTATACCCTAGAGACTTACTATTACAGAAAGGCAAGTGTGGTGAATGGATCTTCCAGCTGATGATGTTGTCAGGTCAAAGACAGATACAAAATGCCCAGTCACTCTCTCAGAGTTTTCTTAAAATAATACCAAATATTACTGCTGGGCTACTTGCAGCATATCATCACTTTTTGTCACCTGACTTCAGTTCCCAGGCTCAAAAACAACCATTGCTAGAAACTGCTAGCATTTAGCATCTCCCTGTGAAAATACATAGCCTTCAAATGTTTGCAGATCTTGGAAGTCATAAAACAATAAACACTTCTACATCTAAAGCCTTGTAATTATCTCTCAATTTCAAGGCAACACAGAGAGTCCCCTAGTGTAGACATCCTGTCCCCTATTGACTGAAACTGAAATATAACATCTCTTGTTTATGGCCCAGCAATAAAGTACTTCAATCTCAACTATTCTTAAGTTTTTCAATTTAATCTCCTGTTTAAATACATACATCTAAACAATTACAATAGTGTATAAAAATATCTGTTCAGCACATGTCTATACTATATGACATACAGTCCTAATATAATGGTAACACAAGCAATTACATCCTGCTGATATTCACAAATGACAAATAATGATTTACAAAACTCCAGACAGCTGTGCTGGCAGTATCTCCTTCTGTCACACTTCTATATAAATCATATTAATATTCCCAAATGACATATAATTATTTACAAAATTCCAGATAGCTAGGCTGGCAATATTTCCTTTTGTGACAAACCCCAAATTGTCTAGATAGGGGTAAATATGGATCACTCTTGGTCTGCAGGAGGCAATTGCAGGAGCTAAACACTTTGTGAAGACCATGGGAGAAGTAGACAAGCCAAAGGGTAGTGCAGAGAACTGAAAGTGACTGGTACCTGCTCTGAAACAAAGAAAACTTCTGCAGGATTCCTTTATAGGAATGTGCAGGTAAGCATCTTTTAGATCTCAGGTGACCATTAAGGCCCGAGGGGCTATCATGGGAAGACGTTTTTGAAGAGTCAGCATTTTGAACTTTGGTACCAGCAGGGACTGATTGAGGGTGGACAGGTCTAAAATGGGGTGCCAAGAACCTTCCTTTCTGGGCACCAAGAAAAGCCTGGAATAGAACCCTTTCCCTGGTTGATGTTCTGCCACTGGTTTCACTGAGCTCTGTGAATACAGGTTGTAAATCTGAGGAAGGGCCACTGCTCTTTGATTTTGTAGAACATCTGTGTAACCTGAGTACCTTAATGGCTCTTTGAAAATGAGCCTGTAACCATCTGAGATAACTTTCAGAACCCACTTGTTTGAAGTAGAGAGGGACCAGTTTTATTTGAACAGGGATAACCTTCCTACTAGTCTTCCTCCTACCTTTCCTGGAGAAGGTGGGGGACAGGTAGGGGAAAGGAAGAGTCATTGCTGCTCTCTGCCAAGGCCCTGTGGCCTAGAACTCTCCTGCCTGGGGGTTCCTGAAGACCATTGCTTGGGCCTTTGTGAGCGATGCTGCCTCTGAGACCTTTTCCTCCAAGGCTTTCTCTGACTGCTTTTTGACTGAGGAAAGGACCAGTGTTTAGTGGGAAAATTCCTACTAAACCTAAGAGACTGAACTTGTAGGAAGTCTTTGACAGTTTGCATAGATTTTGCTTTATCTTCCATCTTTTTTAGCACAACCTCAGCCTTTGGGCCAAAAGGAAGTGCTTATCCAGGGTTGCATCCAGAAGTTTGGATTTGACATGGTCTGGTAGAATCTGTTCCAAGCCAAGCATGCCTTCTAATGACAAAGCCAGATACAGCAGCTTGGCTAGAAGCTGCCATAATGTCACAGCCACAGTGTAATGAGTGTCTATCCACCTGGGAGCTGGAATGGCAAAGGTCCAACAATTTTCTTGGAAATGGTCTTGTCCTCCAGGGAGGAAATGTTTTGCTTCCTGTCTACAAATACAAGATCATTCGTTGGAAACAGAGGTCTGCTGAGTGACACCAGACCTGACCAACGAACTGAAAAGCCAAGGCCTGTGCAGAAGCTGAAGGACCTGACAACATGTTTGACTCCGTAAGGGTCTCAAAGGCTTGCAACACCACCTTAGTCAAGAAGGAGGCTGCAAAAGCACCTCGCCTTCCTCAGCGGTAATAAGATTTGGGAGACTGGCAGATGGAGGATGATGAGGCCCTAAGCTTGGGTCTTTTTTCCTTGTCCTTCTTACACTTGGGGAGCTCAACCCTGGGATGACCACTGGATGCCATTGAGCAATACAAAGAAGATGGCTAACTAGGATGCCTAGCTAAGATTTTGGCTCTATGCCTAATAGTCCTGGAACTAAAACGGGTGCAAAAACAACTAGGGACATCGTGATTCGGGTCTAGACAGGTGACACAAAGTATGAAAATCTCAGTGTGGGATTTGTTTACCACAGCAGAGACAATTGTTAACCATATCTGACATGAGTTACAGCAAGAAAAAAGGTTTGCTAATGGGGTAGTTAGACTTAGAAGACTTCTCTCTTGTGTGGACTGACTAACGCACTGAAACACTGCTTTGGGCACTGGCGACAAGAAAAGACTGAGGTCATGGCATCTACTTGCTCCCTTTATACCCCAGCATACTGACGTTAGGGTAGCGCATCCACCAGCCTTGGGAGGAAGGAGATTTTTACTCTGGTAGTCGGGCCGGCCAAGGGCCTCCACAGCAGGAAATCCCACAAGTCAGGACTGCAACAATGAAACACGAAGAACATCTTTTTTCTACAAGGGTCTCCTGGTATAAGGCCATATTAGCCTTAGCCCTCCTCACCACATTCAATATTGTCTACCTTTTTACTTGGTTTGTCAACACATGCACATTACAATGTAGCAATCATCCTTTTGCCATTACTTAAAAGCAGCTCTTTCTTTCAACTCCTGAGAATATACCCCTTTACACAGGAGTTATTCTTAATCTCCTTAAAACTCTCCTTCGGGATTATACTTTAGATAAGAGTACCAAATATAATTTCCTCTTCCTTCTACCCACAGCAGCCTTGGCTCAATTTTCTTGCAACAGGTTTTGCAGCAGGTATGAGTGCTCATTAACTACTTCTGCAATTTCACTTATAGCCTAGACATTTTCTGTAATATAATTTTCTAGTCTTGTGTTAATTTTTCTTACTTCCACAAAAAAAATCCCTAATAGTAGTATTGGGTTTTTGCTGGCACCCTCTTCACCATGACTAAACGTGCTTGTCATACAGTATGTGAACACTGAAGTTTGCATTGGGGGACTCTCTCTCTCTCTCTCAACCCCCCCCTTTTTTTTTTGAAAACCAAATTTATTAATACGGACATTTCATACCAACAGATGCTTTAATTCCATCAAAAATTCACAACAATCTAAAAAAAGGTAAAAAAAAAAAAGGCAAACCTCACACTATTAACTCTCCAATTCATCAAAATTACTGAATTTAAATATTACAATGTGACCTATAGCCAGCAGAATATGAGTCACATTCTCTAGCACAATTAATAAAGTATTCATTCATTCATTCATTATTTTCATCTATCTTGCCTTTTCCCTTTGATCTCAACATGTACAATGATCCTAGAGTAACTAACTCTCTAACAAAATTTAAAGTCGTTTAAATCCCCTCTATAGTATATAACCATGACATCCTTGTAGGTTCATATGTAGGTACTAGGCTATCTGCCCGAAGGCATTTATAAGCCTAGCCAAAATGTGTTGGCTTTCGCCGCCCCCTTAGATTAGTTCCCTGTGCCTCTGTCCAGCAGAGCCAGTGAAGTGATCCCCAGGGTAAACTTTCTGTTTCCCATCCACTTGTCAAGGTTCCTCTTGAGGAGTGTTAGCGAGGAGCTCTGCCTAATGTAGATTAGAATCTTGTTACAGAGTATGGGAAGTCTCAGGGACAGAAATCTATCCCTCCAGCATGTCCTATTTATTGTTGTGGTGAGGTTTATATCCCTAGAGCATGTGGCTCAAGGGGATAAGGTTTTCCTTAGTAGAGCATGTCCAATTCTGGGTTGGACATGGCCTTGTATGTCGGGCAGAGATCACCTCTGAGTAGGCGGTATGCAAAAGAGTACAGCTGGAGTTTCTTCAGTCAAGCTGCATATGGCATCTGTTTGAGGCCAGTGATCCTCTTGGTGAGGTACTTCTCTGGTCTTTCCAGCTGTTGCAGGTGTCTTGTAAGCTACATCCCAAATGGGGCATTGTACTCTATGATGGGTCTGATGACTGATGAGTACAGGGGCACAATGACCTGTTTTGATCTGGATGTGAATCCTTTTGTGATTAGGGGGACCACATAGAAGGATTTTCTAACCACTTTGTCAATGTGATTATCAAAGGAGAGATTACTATCTACTTGGGTCCCCAGATCCCTTATTACATCTTCCATATTTAGGGGGCTACCAGCTATGTGGTAGTTTGTGGGTACTTTTTTTTTTTTCAAAGGGGATGACTATGCCCTTTTTTGGCATTTAGCTTGAGGCCATGATTTTGACACCAGGTATCCGTCTCAGTGAGACCCTTTTGGAGGATGTCTGTGTCAGCAGGAGAGTCAGTTATAGCCCCTAGTTTGCAGTCATCCGGGACCTTGGTCAGCCATAGTCCTCCTGTGCTTGCCTGTACCTCTGAGAAGTATATGCCGAACAGGAGGGGGTCCTAGGACTGAGCCTTGGGGAATGCCACTTGTAACCGGTTTAGACTCGGACCTAGCTCCCGCAACTCTCACCATGTGCATTCTGTCCGTGAGCCAGTTGGCAATCCATCTTGTGACGTAGGGGGTTATGTTCAGGCTGGTGAGCTTGTCTATAATACCAGAATGGGGAATGGTGTCGAAGGCCTTTGTGAGGTCTAGGTAGGCTGCGTGTACTACCTTTTCCTCGTCTATAGCCTTGGTAACTATCTCAAAGAAGTCCACCAGGTTTAGGAGGCATGATTTTCCCTTAAAGCCGAACTGGGTAGGGTCCAGTGTTTGGAGGTTCCCAGTGTCTCTGTTAATGAGTTCCATGATGATGCGCTCCACAGCCTTGCAGACTAAGCTAGTCAGACTTATAGGGCGATAGTTCCTGGGGTTTGTTGCGTCTCCACCTCTGTGGAGCGGAATAACCGTTGCAGTGTGCCACTCTATGGGTATGTAGCCTGTGGAGAGGCCGAGTTTGAACAGTGTGTTTAGGTGAGGGGTTAGGTCATCTTTGGGCTCGTGTAGGATGCAGCCTGGGGCACCGTCCAGTCACACTGATGCTGTTTTGTTGGCTCTGGAGAGGGATGTTTTAACCTAAGTGTCTGTGATTTTAGGGGCTCTACATTCTTCTGGTATGGTTATGGGCCCTTTTGGGGGTGAGAGGGTGGTGACGTTTGCGCTGAACCTGTCTGCCAGGATGTTGGCGATATCAGTCAGTTCAGTGCATTTTGTGCCATTCTGCACTAACTCCGAGCAGATCTGAGCATTGCCACTTAGATTCTTGACATAGCTAATGAATGCCTTGTGGTTATCTTTGGAGTCCTTGGCAATTTTTCTTTCGAAGCTCACCTTAGACGATTTTATGAGGGATCGTAGTTTCTTGCTGATACTGATGAGGGATGTCTTCCCTTCTTGGGATTTTACTCTTTTCTGTACTAGTTTCCTCCTTCTATTGTATAGCTTGTTTATGGCAGGAGTCCACCAGACTGGTTTCCTTTTCTTGGAGGAGTGACTCTTGGTTTTGCTTGGGATAGCATGATCCATTCATTCTTGTAGGTGCCCACAGAATGCATTAGTAAAGGATTTTGCAACTTGGACAGCATTATCCTTTAGCATGGGGACTATGAAACTTTCCACCTCGGTCTTAGGTAATGTGAAGTTTGCTTTTGAAAAGATTTTCACGGTGGTTTCCTTGTCCGGGGGTGGGGGCGGAATGTGGATATCCAAAGTGATTTGTTTATGGTCAGATCTAACCAGCGAGGGGTTGACCTCCGGTGTGGAACACCCATCGCCCATGTTGGTAATGATCAGGTCCAATATGTTGTCACCTCTGGTGGGAGTGCTGACCAGTTGATCCAGGGCGTTTGAGTTTATAAATTCTAGGAAATGTTGGGCAAGGGAGTTAGTACTTGAGTAGTTCTCCCAGTTAATGTTTGGGTAATTGAAGTCACCCAAAATTAGGGCATTTGGTATGACCTTTATGTTTCCCAGTGTTTTCAGAAATGTGGAATGGGGGATCCTGGGACACATGGTAGGTGATCTGTAGCAAGCTACAATTTGAATTGCAGTTTTGCCTGTTGTTAGTTGCACGTGGATGATCTCTGAAGAATCGTGCTGTGCCACTAACCTGGAGGTGTGGGTATCCTTGATGAATATGGATACGCCCCCACCTTTTGTATTTCAGTCCGGGTTCTGTGGCTGAAATGTATGGTATGAGTTGTAGCTTGGCAGTGCTGGGGTGCTCTCTGGAGCCTTAAACCAGGTTTCTGTTACTGCACATATGTCTATTGTCTCCTTACTGAGGAGTGCCTCAAGTGCATGCATTTTGAGGTTTAGACTTCTGGCATTGAGTAGCATTACCCTCAGTTTTTTGTTACTTGTGCTATTTACGGCGGTGGGTTTGTCTTTTGAGCCTTGCCTAAAAAAGGCACTATGGGGGTGGCAAGAGCCTTGGCCAGTATTCAAAAGCTTAAGGGTGACAGGTGCAAGCCATCTCTTGGGAAGCAGCGTGGCTTGTTGAGCATGTCATCCCAGGTGGACAGACACTGGATCCCCTTTGAATGACACCAGAAACTTAGCCAATTGTTGAAATTGATAATTTTTTCTTCATACCGTGGTATCATTCTTGGTGAGGGCAGGATGCGACTCAGAGTCAGGGTCATACTGGCCTGGGCTACGTGATCAGAGAGCTCTTCCATGTCTCTTTTCATGTAGTCCAGGGAGGTATGGCTCAGGTCATTCACACCAACATGGACAATGACAGAGTCATATTTTTACTTGTTCTGTAGTGACCTGAGTGCTTGTGTTATGTGGCGGATCCTGGCACCCGACAGACAGCTCACAGTAACCTTCTCCTTATTCAGAATAGTCAATGGGATGTCAGTGTGCCAGACTATAAGTCACCTATTAATAGTATGTTGGGTATGTTATTTTTCCTTAAGGGCTGTGATTGCATGGCACACTGGTTTTGTGAAGTATGTGTTTCCTAGTTTGTGTTGGGGGGTGAAGGTTGCTTGGATGTCTACTTCGGAGGTCTCTGTTGCTTTTGCATACCCCTTGCTAGGTCGTCAGTAAGTCCCAATATCTCCATTTAGCTTGGACTTTTTCTGAGGGTCGCTCCCCCTATTCTTGCTAAATCCAGGGATTTCACTAGCTGCATTATATTTATAACCTCCTCTAACTTATTTACTGTCTGTGCTTTCCAATTTCGGGTTAGTGCTATTTTAGCCACCAACCAATTTTATGGAGGGGAAGCAAACATTTGACAAAATTAGCAGAACACCGATGATCCAGTGAAGCATAATGTAACAAAATACTTGTTGCTGGTGGGTCTTGATGCAGAGAAAGCATTTGACAGAATAAGCTGGTTCTTCATGAGCAGGGCAATGTTAGCATTTGCATTCTTGATAAAATTATAAGGTTGATTAGGAGGAATTATGAGGGCTCAGAAGTGAAAATTAAAGTGGGTGGGTTCCTCTCTAAGTTCATTTTGAACAGAGGAACCAGGCAGAGGTGTCCTCTTTCCCCTTTGTTATTTGCATTATATTTAGAGCCGTTGGCAAAGAAAATAAGGAACACAGAAATTCAAGGATATAATTGGTATGGTAGTCAGGAAAAGCTGGCATTATTTGCAGATATTATTTTATACCTGATAAAACCAGAAAAGGACATTACAGTGCTGTAGAACATTTTGGGACAGTTTCATCTCTTTATGGGATACAAAATTAATGAAGCTAAAACAAAAGCAATGGTGGTAAATTATGTACCCGCACATGAATTGGTTCATTAATATCCATACTTACGGGGACATGATAAAATGAAGTATTTAGGAGTATGGATTAAAAATGATTCTGGTGTGGCAGCTAAGGATATGTGGGAAGAGACTAAACAAAAGATAATACAAAAACTGAGAAATTGGAAGCTCTGTTATATGGCTATGGATAGTACGATACAAGCAGTTAAAATGTTTTTAGTCCTATTAGTCTTATACACAGGTCAGGCATATTTTTATCAAACAGAGAAGTTTTGCATAACAATACAGAGCTTAAGGATTTTATCTGGAAGGGGACGACGGCAAGTGTCAAGTGGGATAGGGTGATTCTTCCAACAGAACAAGGCGGACTAGGATTACCTGATTTGATAAGGTATTTAACAGCTACACAGTTAAGGCTCCTATACATAGCACTAGCAGAAAACTATAATTCAAAGTGGAAAGGGATGGTGATGACAACAGGGGGAAAACTCAAGAAACAAGGAGAGACTGACTTTGGATGCAGACCTTTAGGGAGAATAACAATAATAATACAGAATATTATATTCAAAAAGTAGCAGAAAATATTCTAAGAACTAAGCCAATATAGGAAAGGAGAAAGAAGATTCTGCTGATACAGATGGCTGCAAGTAGGGATACAGACAATAGGCAAAAGGGAGCTGAAATTTATTGGAGAAAACTCGCAAAGGAAGTAAGGTACTGGGAGCAAATAACTAGAGACAGAAAGGTAATAGAATGGGAAGATGCTAAGAATTTATTTGGACGGCAGGCTAGAGATTGCCTTCCGCATCAAGGATTGATATCACAGTATAGGCAAAGAGAAAGAAATAGGGGGTGCTGAATGAAAGACTAGCAGTGGTAGACTTTTTAGTAGAATCTAGCACAGAAGCTGCAGTTACAAAAGGAATAATTAGTACAGATTACAAAATATTGCATGACAACTACAAGAATCAGAGGAGGTTAGAAAGGATTGGGAAGAGAGATGGGTAAGCAACTCAACAAGAAACAATGGATTGATATTTGCCTGTCTCCCAAATATACAACAAATTCTAGAAGATTTAGTATTTTTGCTTAGAAATGTTTACGTAGATATTTTTATATCCCAAGTAGACTCCAGAGAATTTTTCCTCCGATAGACAGAAAATGTTGGAGATGTGAAGGGAAAGAAAGAAGTTATTGGGAACATATTTTCTGAGAATAAAATAAGTTGGCAGACTTTAAACATTCCCTGTAGATTACTCGATCAGAGATACTGGACGAACAAATTAATGTAACTACGGAAATGATTTTTCTGAGCTATGATACAGAATCAGAATTAATCCTTTGATAAAGTGCCCATTAGGAGTAAACGCTCCTGCCAGAAAAGCCAATCACAATAATGCAATGTAAACCCAAAGCGGCTGGAGCGACACACAGTAGATAAACGACCAATTAATTCAAAGTCCACGAAACATCAGTAATCCACAATATCCAATGTACCAATGGAAATAGTAGAAATAAATACTCAAAATGATGTACGATAGATTATTTAATGGAGCAGTGCATAAAAATAGGTTAGCGCTTTCACCATACGGCTTCTTCAGACCATTAACACAATGAAAACACTCCAATTTAAATACAAAAATTGGCGGGAACTACAGATTCACTTAAAGTGTCCGTTCTAAAAAAGCATATAAGTATAGGAAAACACTAAGACTTAAAAATCTTGATTACTATCATATATGCAATAGCATCACCTATATTAAAATTGACAGCATATAAAAACATATATATATACACACATATATATGGAGAATATAAAAAAACTTTCTATATTATATAAAGCATACATATATATATATATATATATACATATATATATATATATATATATATATACAATAACTATAAAAACTGTTATAAAACATCTAACTGCATATGCACGTGTATATAACACTATATAAGTATGCACATGTAAAGAACATCTAATATATACACATACATATAAATATATATATGCATATATAAATACACATTGGGGTGGGTAATAAATATGACTCAATCATAACATATGGACATGGTTCCCACTCAAATATAAATACTTAAAAACATCACTTTCCACTGCAGAACAATGCAATACCATTCATCACCATCTAGATAAACTATCTAACAACAACAACACTTCATTTCAATCCTCACTAATGCCTCTTAAAGGCCTGTTATAACCATCAGCGTCTCAACCCTCTTAACCTAAGAAAAGGCTTAATCGGTACCTTACCATTGAGACCTGGAAACAAATCAGACCTCAATCTCATGATCCAAACAGTTTCTCTGACTTCAGTGCAAGTCCTAAGATCACCCCCTCTAGGATTTGGGAAAAAATTCTCCACTGTCTTAAACCTGAATGTATGTAATTCCCCATTTTCAGCCACATGTTTAGCTAAAGCATTAACCTTAGAAGCTATTCTGATATTATACATATGTTCACGCATTATTGTGTTTGGCTTTTCTGGCAGGAGCGTTTACTCCTAACGGGCACTTTATCAAAGGATTATTTTGTTGCTGCTGTTTTTGCTTGAAAGGAGACATGGTAGATGTGAATCCTACACAAATAGAACTTCCGTATGTCATCAGGGCAACGGATGGGGCAACTGATGCTCCGCGTCCTGTTTTGGATAGACACTCTGACTGTTTACGTAATTGTTTGAATCCGTTAGCACTCTAAGAAGCCGATGAGGAAGTTTCGAATGAGCAGATGACAGAACCATTTCATCGAGAAGATCTGAGAATAGCGCTCGAGAAACTGGAGATGGATTTATGCAAACCTAAGAGGCTTCAAACACAGAGACAACATTTTGTAGTGTGTATCCAATGGCGAGTTATTCCAAGAGGGCTAAGGGTTCTAAAGATGCCGACTACAGGGACACAATATCCGGAACTGCTGTAGAAATGGCAGCAGTTAAATATAGAGGTAAGCCTCAAATATATGACATTACTTAATGATTGTTTTAATCCAATGTTAGATAATTTAAGAGAATTTATTTATTTTTATTTATTTTATTTTACATTTGTTGACCGGGCTAGTCTAGCTGGACATAATATCCGTTTTCAGTAGAGGCCCGGGGAGAAAAGCTCCAGTACAGGCAATAAACAAAGATTTATCACGTAAGGCATAATATGAGTAAACAATACAAGGTAGGAAGAAAAATAAGTTTCAACACAAAACAAATACTAAAAATAGGAGATAAACTTATACTACATACTATATTAGACTTATAAAACAGTAACAGTAACACAAAAAGAAGACATTAGGAAACAACAAAGTACTATTTATGAACGCTTTCCCGCGTCATATGTTGATGAATATTTTAACACTATATTAGGCAATGTGTTTCAATACGAAAAGAGACTTCTCGATCAGAAGAAACATAAGCTACAAAGAGACATTGGCGATTTTCGACAAGGACACATTTTCACTTGGCCGAGGGGCAACAGGTAGACTGAAGCTCAATTTGGCCATAGGGAAATGACTAATGTACAAATGAGAGTACATGGTAACGCTACTTCTGCTATATCTGACAATGGCACTGGCACTGGAATTAATGTGAATAAACAGACAAATGATAATGGACGGAACTGTGATGTAACTAATGATGGGATATCTAATAGTGAGCAGTTGACTAATAAGGCCCCAGGAGAACATTTTCCTGTCCCTACCCTGAACTGTGAGTGTGGCTGATGATCATCAGTTAAATTTAAATACTTCACAGATTCATGAACCAGTAGTCAGGAAGAAGGTCTTTTTGACCGCCTGTCCTAGCATGTGTTCTGGGGGGGATGTTATTAACCCACAAGAAGGAAGTGGAGCTTCTACCTCCAATATTTTTGATATCAGGCACCCTTTCCCCATCAGGTTTGAATACAGGGAAGGGAGGACACAAGCAGAGGGAGACAGAAAAGGAAGCTATCCTGAGAACGTCTCCAGAATTACAATATCAACAGGATGTGGGAATGGAAGGGGAAGACTTAATATTTAACATCTCATCCCGTATTCTTGCAGTAGAAGATAAATCTGTCTTGTCCAGAGGCCTTTCCTTTATTCTCACTTCTTTTAGTAATTTTGAGGAGACTTTACGAGATTTGAAGCTTTTTGTTCGGAATTTGTCCTTAAAAGTAGAGTTTAAAGATAATAATGATAGAATAGAGGTCCAATGTCTTAGGAAGCCCAGTGCCTATGTAACGCCTTTGCACCCCTTGTTAGCAGCTTATAGTAAGATGGTCGAAAATGATTTATATAGAATGAGAGATGTTAAAGATAGGAAACGGAGATGTAGACATAACTTGTCCTTTTCACAAAGGGAAGCCTTACATACATTACGCAATGACCACACTGTTATTATTAGACCTGCCGACAAAGAGGGTGGAATAGTAGTCATGGACGTACAACAATATTATGATAATATGGTAAAGATGCTGAATGACATTAAGTTTTATACTCCCATTGATCGAGAGATGGTTAATGGTTATGTTAGTAGAATACATTGTATGTTGGAAGACTTAGCTAAGAGTTGCGTGATAGACGCACACCTGTACAAGTCATTGGATGTTACTCACCCACTCATTCCCATAATTCATGGTCTCCCCAAGATCCACAAGAACAGATTAAACTCCCCTCTCAGACCTATTGTTGCTGGGAGGGGTTGGTCTACCGAACCTTTCTCTATTTATATAGAAATGTCATTGAGAACAGTAGTTAATGCTAATGGGTTTATTTTGAAAGATACTAGACAGTTCTTATTGGATCTTTATGATTATATAAGGGGAGCGCCTGATGATATGACCTATATTTTTGTCACCATGGACGTTCAATCGTTATTCACGGTAATCCCGAATGATGAAGGGGTTGAAATGGTGGATAGTTATCTTAGGAGACAGTCAGGAATGGATGAGTTAAAGATTGATTTGCTTATGACCTTTTTAGAAGTTGTTTTAGAATTTAATGTGTTCTGCTTTGAGGGACAATGTTATCTTCAGAGGGATGGCGTGGCTATGGGCACGTCCTGTGCCAATAGCTACGCCAACCTCTTCATGGCAGAATGGGAGAACAGGTTTCTGTTTCAGACACCTAGTTTTGTGAACTCAGTGTCATTTTACAGATGTTTTGTTGATGACCTGTTCTTTTTGCGGACAGGCACATTGGATGATTTGATACTATTTGTTAGTGAGATGAATTCCTTTACGGAATACTTAAAATTTAGTTTTGAATACTCTATGGTTAAGATACCATTTTTGGACATCTATGTTGAGAAGTTAGATAATGGATTGATTAATACTGGGCTCTATAGGAAGTCATGTTATAAAAATGTCTTATTACACCGTCATAGTATGCATCCAGGATATATTTATCATAATATTATAAAAGGTCAGGCAATGAGAGTCTCCAGGTATAACCCCACTGATTCAGGTTTTAGGAATGAATTAGGTGATTTCTGTAGAAGGTTTACAGCACGTGGTTATAGTACTTGTGATATAGATAATGGAATGGATGGGATAGATATATTAAGGAATGGAGCAGCAGCTCCGTACTTCTCTATTTATCCAGACACTGTGGATAATGGAGGAAGTGGTAGTAGTTTTAGGAATAGGCAGACTTTAGTCAAAGGAATGACACATGATAGGGTAGTATATCCGATATTTTATACCAAATATGTGGGTCAAATTAAAGATGTGATTAAGGCACATTGGGATATTTTATTAGTGGACCCAGATGTTAAGGAAGTAGTAGGGTTAGGTCCCAGATTCATTTACAAGAATAAAAAGAACTTGAAGAGACTTCTCTGTTATCCTAAGATGACACCACATAGTGAAATAGAGCCGATCTATGGCACCTCTTCATGTGGTCATTGTAATTTTTGCCATTTGATTGATCCAGTTCTTACTTTCACACACCCCTCTAGTCTGAGATCATATACGTTCAAGGCAAAAGGAGACTGTATGTCTATGGACGTCATTTATCTAGCCTCCTGTGAGGCCTGTGACATGTTCTATATAGGGAAAATGAATAGGAGCCTAAGAGACAGGATAATGTATAATGTACAATATCAGAATTATATCAGTTAATGAATATCAGTTAATGTATAACATCAGAATAGCTTCTAAGGTAAATGCTTTAGCTAAACATGTGGCTGAAAATGGGGAATTACATACATTCAGGTTTAAGACAGTGGAGAATGTTTTCCCAAATCCTAGAGGGGGTGGCCTTAGGACTTACACTGAAGTCAGAGAAACTATTTGGATCATGAGATTGAGGTCTGATTTATTTCCAGGTCTCAATGGTACGTTAAGCCTTTTCTTAGGTTAAGAGGGTTGAGACGCTGATAGTTATAACAGGCCTTCAAGAGGCATTAGTGAGGATTGAAATGAAGTGTTGTTGTTGTTAGATAGTTTATCTAGATGGTGATGAATGGTATTGCATTGTTCTGCAGTGGAAAGTGATGTTTTTAAGTATTTATATTTGAGTGGGAACCATGTCCATATGTTATGACAGAGTCATATTTATTACCCACCCCAATGTGTATTTATATATGCATATATATATTTATATGTATATGTATATATTAGATGTTCTTTACATGTGCATACTTATATAGTGTTATATACACGTGCATATGCAGTTAGATGTTTTATATGTTTTATAACAGTTTTTATAGTTATTGTATATATATATATATATATATATATATATATACATACATGTGTGTATGCTTTATATAATACAGAAAGTTTTTTGATATTCTCCATATATATGTATATATATATATATATATATATATATATATATATGTTTTTATATGCTGTCAATTTTAATATTGGTAATGCTATTGCATATATGATAGTAATCAAGATTTTTAAGTCTTAGTGTTTTCCTATAAGTATATGCTTTTTTAGAACGGGCACTTTAAGTGAATCTGTAGTTCCTGCCAATTTTTGTATTTAAATTGGAGTGTTTTCATTGTGTTGATGGTCTGAAGAAGCCGTATGGTGAAAGTGCTAACCTATTTTTATGCACTGCTCCATTAAATAATCTATTGTACATCATTTTGAGTATTTATTTCTACTATTTCCATTGGTACATTGGATATTGTGGATTACTGATGTTTCGTGGACTTTGAATGAATTGGTCGTTTATCTACTGTGTGTCGCTCCAGCCACTTTGGGTTTACATTACAGAATCAGAATTGCCTAGACATAGTAAGGCCTTACGGAGTTTAATTATGGTAGTTGCCAAAAAAGCAATTTTTTAAAAATGGAAATTAAAGTCTAAACCAACTGTACTAGAAGCACTGAATATAATAACAGAGATAAAGCAACTGGAATTGGGATCTTTAGTAAACATAGGAGCAAATTATATACGAAAAAATGGGAATTGTGGGAACAAACAAGGGAGGAATGAGGCTTAAAAGAAGGCAGGATTTGAATGAGCTATGTAATGTTGGACTACAATGATTGGGTAGATAGGTGATGCATAATGTTTGCAACTAAAATTATGTCAATACAGCCGGTGATGTAAAATGCTTGCTACTAAGACTATGTCAACATGGATTGTTTTCATTTATATAAATGTATGATTGGTATGTCGTAACTGATAATTTAATAAAGATGCATCTTGTTAAAAAAAAAAATTATAAAATTCCTTGACACTGTGACTTTGCTTGGGGCTTCAGAGATGCTGACCCACTACTGATCTGTCATGTACTTGCCCAAAGTTCTCTCCCAGATGCCTTTCATGATCATTGCAGGGCATGAACATTATCATACAAGATTCTATACCCTCTGCTTAGAAATTTCTTCTTTGTTGCAAGAGGAGACCTGGCTTCAATCAGAAACTGAATTACCTCAGGTGACTTGCTTCTTACCTCCAGACATTTAAGTCTATTTCTGGCCACCTTATATAATACTCTACATGGTAAAAATTCCTTAATGAGTTAAGCGATAATCCTCCTTAATAGATTCCCATGTCCCAATTCCCTCTACATTTAGAATTTGTTCCCAGCAGCATAATTCTGTCCCCCTTTTTAGCCAATTACAACTGTCTGTATGACTGAGATGATGTGAGCTGCCTTTCATTGAAAGGCCAGTGGGTGTTAATGGTCATACCCAATCCAGCAGACCCTTATTTGCTAGAATCCTTTCAAGCACCTGAATAGAGTATGACCATACTTTCGTATCATTTTGCCTTGACAAGTGGTTCCACATACCCAGTTTCTCAAAACCCTGCTCATTTAATTGGTGCAACTCTGTTCCCTTCCATTTCAGCTGGTATTCCTTTATTTGCAACAAGCAAATCAATATCAACTGAGCAACTTCATAACAACCTTTTAACCTTGGAAGGCCCAACCACCCTGCGATGCTGACAGCATAAACTTTCCCCAACTGACCCTAGACAAATTATTCTCCCATATTATTTTTTTCAACTCATTGCCAATATCTCCCCAACAGTTTCATCAGGACTGTAAAAAATTGACCAGTATATGAGGGGGACCAAAAACATTTTAACTAACTGTATTTTACTGTTAAGTTCCAGTGTCAACATTTAAAATTCCTTAATCTTCTTGATGATTTTTCCCTTAGTTTCTTCCCCAATTATAGTTTGCTGCTTCTTCTGTATTTAACTTCAACCATCATCTCAACATGTCTCCTAAAAATGGAAAAACCTTGAACCTACTAGAATATGGGGTTTACAGTTGATTACAAGTGCTTTTGTTTTGACTTCATTTATTTTATTATTTCCAGTTATTATTAATGTATTTATTTCCAGTTTGATGACCGGGTCCACTGGGCAAGCAGAGCCCATTTTCAGTGGAGACCCGGGGAGAAAAGCTCCAAAAGCAGTTAACAGAATAGGACATAAGTACAGTATGGAATATGCAGTATACAAAAGCATAAATGTACAATTTAAAATACAAATACAAAATCAGGGAGTATACGTTCAAAAACACAAATGTTAAAATATAGATAAAGGAAAAAGTAATACATAGAATATAATTAAACATACAAATCATTTAGTGTTTCTACAAGTGTAGTGTTTGTTCTAACAATAATGTTAGTGATCAGAGGTGATAGTAAATGACATTGA
Source organism: Protopterus annectens (assembly GCF_019279795.1). NCBI lineage: Eukaryota > Metazoa > Chordata > Ceratodontiformes > Protopteridae > Protopterus > Protopterus annectens. The sequence continues at coordinate 803,091,584 of NC_056750.1, read as the reverse complement.
AGGGAGGTTTGAAAGAGATGACAGTGTAATTTAGGTGGGAAGGGAGAAAAACAATCCCAGTTTGAGGTAAGGTAAGAGTGGGGGAGAGATTAGAGTGGTTGTGAGTACAGCGGAGGGAGGGGGAGAGAATTTTATATACTGAAAGTTTATGAAACTCTTGGGAACCATTCAAACAGCTGTAGAACTTCTTCATCTGGGTCTGCAACAAATAAAATTACGTCATCAGCAAACAATACAATCTTCTGCAATTGGCCTCTGGAAACACAGTCCCTTAAATCTGAGTACCTAAGTCTGTGCGCTAAAGGTTCCAAATACAAGTGGGGGGGGGGGGTCAAAGGACAGCTTTGTCATCTATCTTTCTCCAGGAGCACCTCCTTGGACAGACAACATCACAGCTTGACAAACTGATAACAGACATTCTGCATTAAGTTTACTAAGGGTAATGGAAAAATGAAAGTCATGTACTTACCATAATGATATATGTGTGTTGTCTGCTTCCCTCCTTCCTTAATGGAGAGTCTGTGGATCCAACCTCGAATTTGAGTTCGGCCACTATATACTTTAGGATTCATAGCTCAGGCTCCTCCCCTTAGCCATAATCCCCTCCTGTCCTCAACATTACCTCAGATTTAGTACGCCTCTGACAAAAGGAGGTAATGCCAGCACAGCTAGCTGGAATTTAGTAAATAATTATAAGTTATTTGTGAATATCAAACTAGTTTATATAAAATGCTTGTATTACAAATGTATTAGAACTGTATGTCATGTGTATATCAAACTGCACTGTACAGATGTTTTTGTTGAAAAAGTATCTGTAAAGTGCTATATTTAAAATGTATCCACAGTATGCCCTGCTGGAAGAGAACAGAAATGCACATGCACTATTGTAACTGTTTAAATGTATACATTGTAACAGTGGAAACTGGAATACAGGAGGTTAACCTCAGTCCAGCCACCTTTAGAAAAATATCTGAAATTGAACTGCTTTATAGGCTAGGCCATAAAGAAGCTATCTGACAGGTTTCAATGCAGCTAGAGACGCAAAATATGTACTACGAAGCTTTGTATATTGTCTTCTGGGTAAACTAATTGCTACTTTGGGAACATGAATGAGTACAATTGTTTTATGACTTCCAGCATCTGCCAAAGATCTGAGAAAAAGCTCTTGTGTGAGTATTTCTACAGGTAGATGCTAAATATTGCCAGCTTCAGCAACAGGGGTTTGCCTGAGAACTAGAAGTCAGATGACCAGAAATGATGTCATTCTGCAAGGTATCTCAGAATAATATTTTAGATATTTTGAGAAGTCTCTTAGCAAGACAGTGCATTCTGCATTCTGTCTTGGACCTGACAACAACAAGAACCAGTCACCACATCTGCCTTGCTCTAATGAAATAAATTTCTAAGGAACAGTATAACTCTGTCAGATACTGTCAGGAATATAGTGAAGCTTATCATCATCATCTTCTTTCGGCTGTTCCCATTAGGGGTCGCCACAGCAGATCACCTGTTTCCATTTCTTCCTGTCCTCTGCATCTTGCTCTGTCACACCAACCACCTGCATGTCCTCTCTCACCACATCCATAAACCATATCTTAGGCCTTCCTCTTTTCCTGTTACCTGGTAGCTTCATCCTTAGCATCTTTTTCCCAATATACTCAGCATCCCTCCTCAGCACATGTCCAAAGCAATGTAATCGTGCCTCTCTGGCTTTGTCTCCAAACCTTCCAACCTGGGCTGACCCTCTAATATACTTATTCCTAATTCTGTCCAACCTCGTCACACCCAGTGCAAATCTTAACATCTTTAATTCTGCCACATCCAGCTCAAATTCCATCCTTTTTGTCAATGCCACTGTCTCCAACCCATATAACATAGCTGGTCTCACTATCCTCTTGTAGACCTTCCCTTTCACTCTTACAGGTACTAGTCTGTCACAAATCACTCCTGACACTCTCCTCCACCCACTCCGTCCTGCCTGTACTTTCTTCTTCACCTCTCTTCCACACTCGTTGTTACTCTGAATTATTGACCCCAAGTATTTAAACTCTTCCACCTTCGCCACCTCTACTCCTTGCATCCTCACCATTCCTCTATCCTCCCTCTCATTCACACACATATATTCTGTCTTAGTCCTACTGACCTTCATTCCTCTTCTCTCTAGAACATATCTCCATCTCTCCAGGGTCTCCTCCACCTGTTCCCTACTCTCACTACAGATCACAATGTCATCTGCAAACATCATAGTCCACGGGGACTCCTGTTAGATATTTTTCTTTATTTGTGTGAGCTTGTACTTCAATGTTATTTTAAATATTTCCTGTGATTTTGAACTCTGATGTCACTGTGAATATATATATATATATATATATATATATATATATATATATATATATATATATTTAACATTGTCTTGTTCTTTTATTCATTATTAAATATATTTAAAAATGTCATTGTGGCTTGTCTGTGTAAGATATTTAAATTTTGGGAGCACTTGCATATTTATTTGGTGACACTGTATGGGCCACTTCTAAAAACCTTGCTCTTGGTCAAACTACCATTTGTATTAGTACTACCACCTTGGAGGTAGAAGCTGAGGAGGGAATCCAACATCTGCTCCATTAGAAGACAAAGTTTCTAAACTGAGCTGGTCCCAGGAACCAATCCATTTCTGCTCTGAGGCCAAAGTCAGGGCACTGAGAGATCTAGCACCAATGTCAAAAGGGTAAGGGAAGGCTCAGAAAACTTCAGTCAATCCCTGATCCCCAGAGCCAGTGACAGCGCATTGGGTCTGAGATCCTTCAGGATCGGAGACACTTGGAACCATTTGGGTCAGAGATGTCGCTGGAGTAGAAGCAGACTAAGGCTTCACATCTGATAAGGATAGTCCCTGGGAAAAACATAGTTCCAAGGACCCGGAGGCGAGAAGGCAGATTGAGGTAGGGGTCATCACAAGTAAGGGAAAAGAACCAAAGCTCATGGGTCAGAAAGGGGGTCCAAGCTGGGAGAACCCACAAATGAATTTGGGTTCCTCATCATTCTATCCACATAAGCTTCTGTTAGCCTTCTGGTACACCAAACAGATCTGATGGAGGAGGACATGGAGGGAGGGCTGGATGATCTATGAAGAGGCCTCTCCTCCAAGAAATGGGAGCACAGTCTACAGTAGTCTGGCTCTGGAGAAAATCTAGGCTCTGGCAAGAATAGAGTCTGTGATACAATGACAACTGGATCCAATGGAAGCATTGGAGCTGAAGCTTTGGGAAGTTTCAGAGATGGAACCACAGAAGCACTTCCTATGCTCCTTCCCATTTTCCTGGGCTTACCTCCACCATTCACCCCCTTGTGTCTGTCTGAAGGCTTTTTGGCAGACAGGGAGGCTCCCGAGACAGTAGACATCACCTTGGATGGTTCTCCCACAGAGGCAGGGAAAAGTCCCTTAAGTACAAGTTAATTATACCTTTCAATAATGGCCCACTGGCCAAAGGCTGTACAAATACTGCAGTTATAATAGAGATGGGCAGTGCCCAAACAATACACGTTTCTGGTGGTTGTCTGAGTTCGAAAGCTTGTGTCGACAGCCCACACACTTCTTAAATACAGGAGGCTTATTAGGCATGCTCGACAAAGGAAAACTTGAAGCCCAACAAAATAACCACAAAAATAATATTACTAATAGTAATTATAACAAAAAAAAGTGAAAACTGACAAACACACCCATAACAACAAGATACTCCACTAAAAAAGAAAAGGTTTCAAAGGCATAAAAGAAGCAGTAGAAGCTGCTTTTTTGTGGGTAAGGGGAAGAAAAGGAAAAAGAAGACCCAAGACTATCACTGACAAAAAACTATCAGTAACTGACACAAAAAGAGACAAATTCTACAATTTCTATCGAAGTACTTAGCTGGGGGCAAGCCTGAGAGAGGAACCATGTCTGTACTCAAAGAACGGCAAACAAGACTGGAGGTAATTTTGGACACAAGATGGGATTATGGGTAATGGAAGGATGAGCTATGGATCCTAAAGTCTAACGTGGCCAAAGTCAGATCAGAGGTCAGATCCTAAGATGCATCCATTGAGGAACGGATGGAGGAGATAACATCAGATCTATATATTTTCATAACCTGCCATAAGTATTCCCAGGACACCCTAGCAAAAGTTTTTTCGGCATCTAGTGAAGTGATTTACCAAACAGCTTGGCCTCTGTACATCAACACTATCCTGTTAATGTTATCAAATGTTTGATGACTCCCGACAAAACCCACACTGATCATTACTCACAGGAGTAGGAAGTACCAGTACCCCAATAGTCTCTTTGCCAGTAAGGATACAAAAATATTATAATTATGATTAGGAACCCAAACTGGTCTATGTACCAAAGCATCCAAAAGGGCCTCACTCTCCTTGGGAATCACAGACATCACAGCTTTCTTCCATAATGGTGGCATCTGCCCTGTACTTAAACCCTCATTAAATAGCCTCACCCAGTGTTTCTCTAGTAGTTTACTCCTAACTTACAAACTTCAACAGGAACCTTGCCCATTACTTGACCTGCCATAGTTGCTTCCAGTTCTTCAACAGTGATTGGCTGTAACAGGTTCTATGTGTCCAACTGATTTAATCTAGGCCCTTTAGAGTCATTTATAAAGCAGTCCAGTTTATCCTCTAAATCCCCTATAATCTCTTCCACCTTAGAAAGAGTTTTAAAAAAATGCATAAAAACATCCAAAACGTTTTGTGGGGCCCTTTGATACTCTACCTGCCCTAAGGTCTCTAATCTTTGCAATAAGGCACTCAACTCTATGCTTCCTAGTTCGCCTTGCAACAGATTTTATATCTCTAGGATTATTATCAAAAAGGAGTACTCCAAAGGACCTCTGCTGTTGGTCTCTCCACTGGTCAATAAAATTCAACACCACCTTAGATGCCTCCTAGGATCCCCATTATTTCCTCTCTTTCCTTAACATCCTCCTTGCAGCTCCCACCTCATTTCTGCCAACACCTCCCTATATGCCTGTTTACCCTTCTCCCAGCATTCCTTCTCTTTACACTGAATTTGGACTCTAAGCATTTCCTTCAAACTCTCCCAGGCCAAAATCCCATTTTCACGGGAACCTTCTAGCCACTACAGTAAGTTAATCAGAAATGAAAGACAATCTGCAAACTCCCTCTTTCTCAGCAGATATGAAGAAAATCTCCAATAATCTCTTCATTGTTATAGTTAATAAAAGTGAGCAGTGGTTTAACAGAAAATTCTGTAATGCCCCTATCCTGGCTACCAGGTACTCATGCTCCCTAGTGACATAAAATCTATCCATACTGGCATATCTACCAAATCTGTTAGAATAGAATGTTAAATCATACTGCTTAGCACTATGGTCTAGGGGGTCAAGCAGGCCAAACATTTTACAGTATGACCTAAGATATAGTTTCTGTATAATAAGCCCCCAACTTCTGGGGCTTCCTATCACATCCGATGTAGAAAAGAATACATTCCAATCTCCCCCAGGATAAGAATACCCTGATGAAAAGTTACTATTTCTCTTAGTACTAACCTAATGTCCTTCAAACAACTTAACAGGGAAGACAGGCTGAGCCAAAGGTAAAGCCATTTCCCTATCAAATCACCCCTTTGTAGAATATATCTAACATCCTTCTCTTCAACTTTCATCCACTAACAGCAGGACCCAAGAACAGACCAAAACAAAAGCTTCCCAGCTTCTTGAATTGTGGAGGGCTGCTGAAAAACCCTTATATCGACTTAAGTTGTATAAACTGTTCATGTTCAATGGGGGAAAGTTGAGTCTCTTGCAGTAATGCAACACTAGCTCCTGACAGCCTCAAAAATGCAAGCACCGTCTCTCTCTCTCCCTCTTTACTTTATCAACCAGCCCCATTGACATTCCACACAAACACCTTAAGGAGATTCAACTGTAAATGCTGCTGCTAGTTTCCAAACTAAATCGTCAGTCTTAGGGAACAGTTTATGAGGTTTAGACCTCCCTTTTAAAGTTGACCAACCCCGCTAAATACTTGCATTTAAAAACATCTGTTGAGTTTTTCATCTTACAACGAAGGTTAATATGAGCATGCAAAACCATAAAACATTAAAACCATTACTGAACAGACAAAAATATGTACATTGAGCAACTACTCCATTTTTGGAAGACATCTGAGCAACTGCTCCATTTTGAAAGATATCTGCTGAGAAACATGAATACTGCCGAAAAGCAGGTAAGCAAATGCCAAAATGCATTACTAGTCTCAGTAAATGAGTAGGCAACTAATTCCCCTTCAACATTAACTTCACATATGCATATGCCAGCCAAAGATTTAAGTTCAAAGAACTGGTAGTCATATTATTAGAAATAAAATCAAACCACTAACTTCAGTCCTCTATAAAAGTTATTTCAAGGTGTCATGCATGTAGGCCAAAGAGAAAATAAGTCTACAGTTGTTACCCTTGCTTAGTGGAACTCAGAGAAAAGTTAAGCAGTGTAATCACCATCACAGGATTGCCGCATTCTGCATTGTAATAAACCAGCTAATTACCTCCATGAAGAACTGACAGACAGGAAACTGTTCTCTAGGGATCAAACCTTGGTACAAACAGCTTAAAGTGTCCTCTTAATTTGTCCAAGCAATCCTAATGTTAGGATTCAGACAGTAACAAATATTTAATTTTCCCAATGCACTGTGACATGAACATATTAGTCAAAGATTTCCCAAACCCTATCTTTATACATTACTGTCAGAGCCTTCACGGTCCTAACTACAACTGTAGCTTCCAAAGGAGCCAAATCTCAATTAATTTGCTTGACCAGCTCTTTACACCCTTTTATGCGTTCTTCCATTCACACATCAGGAATGGCTTTATTACACGGCCATCCTTATCCATCCAAAGCTGTCTGCCTGATGCTGTGCCTCCTTATCCATCCAAAGCTGATTGCCTGATGCTGTGCCATCCTTATCCATCCAAAGCTGTCTGCCTGATGCTGTGCCTCCTTATCCATCCAAAGCTGTCTGCCTGATGCTGTGCCTCCTTATCCATCCAAAGCTGTCTGCCTGATGCTGTTCCTCCTTATCCTTAGGTGCACTGGAACAATTTCAGTGACAGTTAATGCTCTCCTTTCAGTTGGTAACAACTTCTAGCTCCTTGGAGCGTTAAAAAAAGGGATTTAGCCCAACTTGGGGAAAAAAAAAAACTTCAGTGCAGCCGGATATTGCAGTTTGAACTGGAGCCTTCTCTCCCTAAAAGTCTGGATAGCTGGAAGAAAAAGCTGTCATCTCAGAGTTTGTGCACAGTAAACATTGCCAACAACTCTAATGTTGCCCACTTGTAGAGATTTTCCATTCTGCCAGAGCCTCAATAACAGCTGTTCCTTCAATGTGTAAAACTGGAAATTCACCACAATAGGGAGAGGGAACAGTCATTTGTCAGCCAGAGGAGCATAAACCCTGTGAGCCCTTGAAATGAGGATAGTCTCAAGTGCCATTCTAATCCATTCACATAATCTTCCTTTAATAAGGGACAGACAATTCCAAGCCCTCTGCCCTCTCTGGCACTGAAGTAAATCACAGGTTTTCACAACATGCTCTATCCTCCAACTCTGTGACTTCATGCTCCAATTTTTCATGCCATTACTTCAGAATGCCAGTTTAGTCTTTGGTGCCTTTGTCTGACTTCTGCAACTCCATTATTGCATCTGAATGATTAGATAAGGCTTCTCTCCCACATGTTCTAACCTTCACATATTCTTCCACAGTGCTACTGATTTTAAATAGCTCCATGCATATGGTGTCCAGCTTCTTCCCACTTCCAGCTTCACCATGCCACCTTCACTTGTCAGCATGGAAGAATTTAAATCCCTGACTCTCGGGTATCCCCTCTCTGCTGTTCTTTTATTATTTTTGGGTGATATAAATGTGCATTCAGATCAGAGCAAAGGAGAATAACTCAAAAGAACACAACCGGACAGCATTTAACAGCCTTTTTGATTTGATCTTAATGGAGGGTAGAAAGCCAAGTGAACGCTTTAGTCTGTCATCTTACTGGAACTTCTCTCCACTTCCTCTTTTTACTTTTTTCAACATACAGGTCAGTGGGACTAAGAATTAAAAAAAACTTAAGTGGTTAGACATCAGTCAAATACCTAAGGAGAGAATTGCAGCCATCCCTACATTTCTTAATATAATACACTTTGCTTTTTGGCTATACCTGTAAGACCATTTACATTCCATATTAATGCTGACAAAGCAGTCCTTTTAATAAAAAGTTATGACATATTATACATAACAGTTCTTTTGGATAGGTTTCCATTGTGCAGCTTACATGCATAGAGGCTGCTAGTCTGTGGCCGCTAGGCTGACTTTATACATACCTGCCTCTTCTCATTTCTGCTTTACCCATGTCTCATTTTCCCAGACTTTTCACTTCAACAAAAACACTCAAGAAACAAAAAGAATGCCCTTTTAACGCATAGAAAACACACACAGGAAATCTGCTTAATAAAGATCAGTATGACCAATAATTTACAGACCTGATGCATTTATCAGGCACCATTTCAACCAAATGGAAACTTCTTTCACTTAGCAAAGTATGTCTGCTTGGTGGAATGCTGTTGGGTAGCTTCAATTACTTCTGATATCCATCCATGAATGTACAGTGAAATTACAGTATCTACAGCAGATGTTATGCCCTAAAATGGAACCGATCACTGCCCATCTGTTGAATGAGGAGACGCACCCTTTTATCAGCAGGATCCTGGCAGCCTGAAACACATCTCATAAGTCAACACATTTTATTTAGGTGTCAAACTTCTCACGGAAAGTTCAACTGACTCATTTTTTTCACAAAGTAGATCACTCTTGCTTGCTAAGGAATGCAGCAACCTTGATAAGTGGGCTCAGAAATCACAGAGATTACTATGTTAAAATACTTTTATAAACTACATTTATAAAAATATGTTCACTTTTTCTGCCATAGAAACCTAATAAGAAGTAGAAAAATATGAACGAGAAACTACCTCTCTCTTCTTCCACCACTATCTTGAATGTATACATTGTATACACAGTACTGTCCTCCATTATTTCTCCCACTTTCTACATAAACTAATAATTATTACTATCTTTCAAATTTTCAGTCTTTGTAACTACCTACAGAAAAAGTTACAATTTGATAGTTAATAGTATTTTGTTCAGATTATTCTGCTGCCTCAGTTCAACCATATGCTGTACAAATGGCTCTCTAATCAACTATGTCTGTATGTCATGAAGAGTGCTCATCTTTTGCATCTGTAATTCACTACATCTCTGTATATAATTCTATGATTGTAATTGTAAGTTTTGATTTACTTGTATGTAATGTGGAGCTTTCCTCCCCGGGCCTCCACTGAAAACAGGCTCCTTGAGCCCAGTGGACCTCCCCAGTCATCAAACTGGAAATAAATAAAAATAATATATCTGAAAAAGGTACATACAAAGTGCTGTGAAGCAGTAAATTTATTTTACATTGCTTTTGTCTTCTTCAGCTGACATTAAACTTAAAGACGCCCCTTCCAATTGATGTTCAAGCTTCTACCTCAGTTATATTTCTTTCATTTAGGCTAGTCTTGTTACCCACTGTTGGCACAGATAATCTTTAAGAATCAAGTATATGAAAATGAGTATCATTCTGTTTCCTGTATAGTTTTTGACATGGATAATTATTTTAACATTACTATTATGCTGAAAGCTCCTGATCACTCAAATTTCTAACTCTATCATTAGTAAAGCAAGGTTTTTGTGAACATAAATATATTTTAATTGACTTGATGAGGTGCTGATCTGGCTGAGTCTCTCTGTCTCTGGCTCTCTCCTGGTATTTTTTTTTTTTTTTTTTTTTTTAACACAAGCAACCTGACTCATCAAGTGGGCTGCCCCTGAATCATTCAAAGCAATTTGAAAAACTGGGGAGGGAATACATCATGATGCTGTAGTGCCCAGCACAAGAAATAGAACCAGCCCTGAGGTACTCATCTTATACTTTCATTGTACATGGGACAGGTAAGAGCTACAGCTAGAGTACAGTGTACTGATCTGGGGCCATAAAGACAAAGGTAGGCTGGTAGAAAGCATGCAATTCATTGTCTTACCAAAACAGTGAAAGATATACAGGAAGAGAATGAGCAGAGTCTTAGTATGTTGGGCATGTACTGATTACAAGAGAGAAGACAGAGAAAATATGATTAGGATATACTACATTGTTTTAGGCCAAAGAGCATGGTGGAACTGAACAGCAAGGATTGCAGGTACCTGGGTGGAAGCTGGAAGAGGGCTATTTCAAGAGAGACTTGAGAAAAAAAAATCATGACAAATTTGACAAGGACCTAGAACAGACATCCTAAGGTAATGGCACAATCTAAATTATTGTGTGGGTTCACAAACTACTTGAAAGAATTAGGAACAGGTAGAGCAAAGATGCAGAGAAAGCAGCTACATGAGGGTTAGCTGCAACACCCAAAAATGGTCATTTGATCAGTCTGTCATCACTATTACATATTCATAGGCAAACATCCAAGGTTGCAACAGTAAGAAGGCCTGACAATGACCAAAAATAAGCTTACATCATGGTTAATACCTGCCTTTAAAACTAAAGACAGGTTGAGCTGCGTGTCTGGAATATACATACACGTATATTCCAAGTTCGAAGACAAAGGAACAAGTGGTAGACGAAACATTTTTATTTAGAGAGCAGATCACCCCAAAGTTGAAGTAGCCTCCAAATATATGCAGATTAAAAAAGGCTGGTCTAAATGTCTTGCAACTACTAACATAAGTTGTGCCTGATGGTGCTTGATCTTCAATAACATTCTCAAAATTATACAGTACGTGGAAAGCATAAATGTATTCATTCATTCACTCCCTTTTTCAAGTGTTTATTGCAAAAGTAATATAACTGACAAACAGTAAATGTAAGAAGGGAATAAGACACAAGGGGATGTGGATGGTACATATATTACCACACTCCCTAGGGTACTACAGGGCTCATTCCCTTATAAATAGACAGATTGGTCTCAAAATAACTTGATGCTTGATAATTCATTAACTAATGATTTACTGTTTTTCTAATTTCTTTATCTAAATACTACAAAATTTTTGATAAAGTGGACAATTTTAGTAAAAGAGATTCAAAACAAGAAAAGAAATTTAGGGACAGAAATTATTATAATGATTCTAAGGCACCTTTATAGTGGAAAGGATCAAACTGAAAAATATGTTTTTAAGGAGAGGATATCCAAAACAGTTTGCAGAAAATATTTATGATGAAGTTTGCCAAACGAGAAAGGACTGCATTTTCATGCCCCCCAATAAAGTAACTAATTTTAACTTTACTAATTATAACAGTATCAATAAAGGCAATTATACTAAGGTAATAGCTATGGCTTATAATACAGTCTTAGAGTACAGGAAGTTATAGAAGATAATTGGAATACTTTTCATGGAAGAATGACTTGTTGAGTAAAACAGGAACAAAACCTTAAGAAAGACGTTAGGAAGGACAGTATAATATGAATATGCTGATGGAAAAATACTGAATGCTGTAATTAAATCAAAAGGTGCTTCAACAAAGTATTAGTTTAAGGAAGGGTGTGCACACTTATGCAACCAACTTACTGTACGTTTTTTTTTTTAATTTTTTTCCCCTAACATATTTGTTTGTTTTTCAACTGAATTGTACAGGTTATAGGTGACATTAAAGGTGGGAAAAGTTTTGAAATTATTTATGATGGTCTCATTTTTTTATATCACAAAAACCTGGCATTTTAACAGGGGTGTGTAATTTTTTATATTCACTATATATCACATGCTAGTTTGAACACATTATGTGTAGACAGACTCAGATGATCGCCGTAATTGAGGTTGAGAAGTGATTAATTCTATTTAGGAATGAGTGGGGGCTAGCTACGCAAGGGTGATAGATATGGTGGTAGGGAATGGGGAAGGAGGTGAGTGAAGTATGCCTCTTTGCATTGAAAGCAAAAAATGTGCACTTTTGCAAGAGGCTCAACCACTCACTTAAGATCATCAGCAAGAGACTCGATCTGCTTATTTTATTTACTTCCTTCCTATTTGTAACAGAGTAAGCTGACTGGTCCAGATACCCTTTTCAGCCATTACCCAGGGTCAGAGGCAATAAACACTGCAAGTAAATTTAAGTTATACACTTGAAATATGACAAAGTGTTAAGTATACATAGCTGTTAAACTACAGAAAGTTTATATTCTGACATGTAATGAAGACTACTGCTGGAAGACTACTTGGCATATGCAATAGTGTACAACCAGTTATGTAAAATAGTAACCATTGTTAATGTTCACTCTGCTGTAATATAGCCCCGCCCCGCCCCACCACAGTTAGCCCCATCCCTTTCATTTTGTTCAGTACAACCTCCCTCCTCCCCCACCCCAGTTTGACATCATGAGACACATCTAATTGTCCAAACTGCATCAATACAGCTTGAAGTCAAAGTTCTCTATCTACAGACATTATGTGAAATGGGCTTAAATGCCCTTAATGCTATAAGCACTTCTTGTATCTTTCACATTAAAAGAAATGAATAAAAGCCTAGAACTCTGAGAATATATGGGCCCCTGAAATATGTTAAACCTATCATTGGTTGAAAGCTGTTTAGCCAACAAAATATGCTGGACTACACAAGAGTCAAAAGGGGTGTGAGGCTGCACATTTCTTGGCATTGGGAAATATGCCCCTTCTCCAAGACTGAGAGAGCTAGTCAGTATGTATATATGTGTATATATACATATATATATATATATATATATATATATAATTAGAAAGGGGTGTGGGGGTGCAGGGGGGGCTTGTCCCTGTGCAAAAAAACAATGTTTTTTTTTTTTTTTTTTTTTTAAGTTTAAGCTTTGCATGTGCCACAATTGTTGCTCATTTCCAAAGTTTACTTTTTGTGGTAGACTTTGTAAGCATCAATCTTTGGGTTTTTCATTTAATTTTAGTACACCCTATATGTGTGATTTTCAGTGAGAAGCACTGAAAGTAACACAGATAATAGATTAGTAATTAGTGAGGGCAAGATGCAACTTAAAATATTTGTTGTGAGCACACCCTGTAAGAGCCCATAAAATACATTGATAAAAATGTATTAGAACTCTGTCCCCAGAAATGTCAATGCTGCCAGAGTATGTAAGTTACTAATATGCATTTAAGATATACTCGCTGGCCATACTCTGCACATAACAGTTGATCTCTCTAGACATAACTTGGTTCTGTTTAACCAGTAACTCATGAAAGAAATGATTTTTCAGTCGGAAATTCTCTCTTGAAATAAAAAAAAAACATGTTGAACCAAATGTATTAATGCGAAGTATTAATAGATATTTTGTGATGTTGTCAAGAGAAGTCTGTTATTCTAAAAGTGTATTAGTCTGGTTTAAGCACTTGGGCTTTGGGCCAGTTATTTTACGTTAAGAAGGTGTGATCTGCACTCTTGTGGGAGGAGAGGGTAGATCCTGCCCTTTTGAGCTGGGAGTTTCTGGTTAAAGGCTTATTGTGTCTGCTTATTTGAACTGTTTCTTTCTGAAATTAGTACGCCTTATTTGCTGTAGCATAGACTAGATTCAGACCTGCTGAATCTAGCTTTGTTTGTATAACATGAGCACTAACCCAGGCCATCTTTTTAGTGTACAGTTAGAATTGCTAGAACGGGGCTCAGTTTTTAGCTTTTTATTGGTTACTTTGTTTACATCAGTTTGCTCATTTGCTACTGTTATAATAAAAAAAAATACACTTTATGCATCACCACTTAGCTAGGGTTAAACAATTCCTGGCGCCATAAAGTCCGCTCTTCAAATTTTCCCTTAGAACTAGCCAGTTTTTTAGTTTTAGCACTCAAATCTGCTTCTTTGAGCTTAGCACTTGTTCAGAACTCATTGTAAGCATTAAATAAGTTACAAATAACTACAGCATTCAACTTTCCTCACTTGTCTAGAGGAAAACAGTTTTTAGTACTTAATAAATAAGCACCTATACAGGAACGTCTTAGAGTCAAACCTCCGGTATTTTCTCCTGTCTACCTGATGAATCTGGGCATCTTGGGGCAATGCAGCAATTGCATTATGTACACAGACAACCCCCTCCTCCTACCACCCAACACTACAACCTGTGAGAGATGCACTTATATAACCAAACTGGAAGCAAAGCTCTCATTACCCAAGACAGGACTAGACAGTCAAGAGGAGAAGGCAAACACTTGCACCACACCACACTCATCACATAGTACCTCAAAACCTACACCACCAAAGCACACACATAGAAACACAAAACACACACCTACATTCACGGAGGTTCTCAATAAAAATCTGCACAAGGAACAGAGACCTCCAAAGTAGAAATGCAAGCAACCTCCAACCCCAAACACAACCTAAATGACACATAGCCCACAAACTCAGTGTGCCACTCAACCACAGCCCATAAGGCATAACAACATAACAAACACTCTAGTCATAGATGACTCTATAGTCAGGCACACTGATGTTCCACTCACCACGCTAAACGAAGAGAAAGTTACTGTCAGCTGCCTGTCGGGTGCCAGGATCCGCCACATAACACACGCACTCAGTTCACTCCACAACAAGTACAAATATGACTCTGTCATTGTCCATGTTGGTGTGAATGACCTGAAACGTACCTCCCTGGACAACATGAAGAGAGACATGGAGGAGCTCTCCGATCTTGTGGCCCAGGCAGGTATGATCCTAGCCCTGAGTAGCATCCTGCCATCACCCAGAATGATACCACAGTACAAGGACAAAATGATTGACTTCAATAACTGGCTAAGCTTCTGGTGTGATTCTAAGGGGATCCAGTATCTGTCTGCCTGGGATGACATGATCGACAGACCACGATGCTTTGCCAGAGGTGGCCTGCACCTGTTGCCCTTGGGATTCCGGATACTGGCTAAGGCTCTTGCCACCCTTATAGTGCCTTTTTTAGGCAAGACAAATTCAGCACAGCAACAGGTGCAAGCAAGCAAAATCTGAGGATAATGCTACTCAATGCTTGTAGTCTAAACCTCAAAATGCACTCACTCGAGGCACTCCTTAAAATGGAGAACATCTACATCTGTACAGAGACCTGGTTCAAGGCTCCAGAGAGCACCCCTGCATTACTAGGCTACAATTCACACCACACCTTTCGGCCACCTATCCTGGACCAAAACATTAAAGGTGGAGGTGTGTCCATATTCATTAAGGATATCCACACCTCCAGGCTAGTGTGCTCAGCATAATGCATCCGAGATTATCCAAGTGCAACTAACTCTGGGCAAGATCCCCCACCATGCCCCAGGATTCCCACTCCTCATTTCTTGATACACTGGAAAATATTAGGGTACAACCCAACACCCTAATAATCGGTGATTTCAACTATCCCACCATTAACTGGGAAAATTATTCATGTACCAACTCTTTTGCTCAGTGTTTCCTGGAATTCATAAATTCCAATGCCATGGATCAACTTATCCACACCCCCACCAGGGGCAGCAATATCGTAGACCTGGTCATTACCAACACGGGTGACTGGTGTTCCACACCAGAGGTCACTTCCTCGTTGGTTAGATCCAACCAAAAGGTAATCACATTAGACATCCACATCCCACCTCCACTCCCCATTAGGGAAACCACCGTAAAAAATTTCTCCAAAGCCAAATTCACGCTCAAGACAGAAGTGGCAAACTTCACGACACCCATGCAGATGGACAATAGAGGTATGACTGCTGAATCCTACACACATGCACTTTATAAGCACTTACATGAGTTAAAGGATCGTGCTATCCCTAACAGAACCAAGATGCTATCCTCCAAAAAAAGGAAGCCAGTCTACTGGTCCCCTGCCATAAACAAACTCTACAACAGAAAAACGAAACTGTTGCAAAAAAGAGATAAATACCATGATTGGAGGAACTCCCTGGTCAGCCTCAGTAAGAAGCTGAGATCCCTCATAAAATCCTCCAAAGCTAGTTACAAAAACAAAATCACTGCTGATTTCTAAAGACGACCACAAAGCATTCTATAGTTATGTCAAGAATCTCAATGGCAACACTCAGATCTGCTCTGAGTTACAGCACAATGGCACAATATATACAGAACCAACTGATATTGCTAACATCCTGGCAGATAGGTTCAGTGCTAACTTTACCCCCCTCTCACTCCCTAAAGGGCCCATCTCTACACCGGAAGAATGCAAAGTTCCTGTAATCATGGTTGCAGAGGTAAAAAATACACTCTCCAAAGCCAAGAACACAGCATCCATGGGACCTGACAACATCCCAGGCTGCGTTCTACATGAACTACAGAACGAACTGGCACCCCACCTAAGTACCATGTTCAATCATAGCCTCACCTTAGGCTTTGTGCCCACTGACTGGCGCACAGCGACGGTTATCCCACTCCACAAAGGGGGAGCCACCACGGACCCTGGGAACTACCGCCCCATTAGCCTGACGAGCCTGGTCTTCAAGACCATGGAACGTATCATCATGGAACTTATAAACAAAGACATTGGTAATCTTCAAACTCTGGACCCCACCCAGTTTGGGTTTGCAAAAGGCAGATCATGTCTCCTGAACCTGATGGACTTCTTTGAAGCAGTCACCAAAGCCATAGACGAGGGTAAGGTGGTTCACACAGCCTATCTAGATCTCGCTTTTGACACCATCCCCCACTCTGGAATTATTGATAAACTCACTAAATTAGGTATAAATCTCTGTCACAAGATGGGTTGCAACTGGTTTACTGACAGAACCCACACTGTGAAAGTAGTAGACTCCAAATCCAACTTCAGACAAGTGCAGTACCACAGGGTTCAGTCCTGGGTCCTCTCTTGTTTGGTATCTACTTCTCTGAAGTACAGGCTAACACAGAACGTCTTTGGCTAATGAAGTTCGCAGATGACTGCAAACTAGGAGCCATAATCGAAACTCATAACAACGTGGCCATCCTACAAAAGGGCCTCACTAAGACAGATCCCTGGTGTCAAAGCCATGGCCTCAAGTTCAATGCCAAAAAGTGCACTGTCATCCCCTTTGGTAAAAACTCTGTACCCATGAACTACCACACAGGTGGTAGTCTACTTAAACAGACCTTGGGGCATAGGTGGACAGTAGTCTCTCCTTTGATAATCACATCGGCACAGTAGTCAAGAAATCCTTCTACGTGGCACACCTCATCACAAAAGGTTTGTCATCCAGGAAAAAAGAGGTCATTGTTCCCCTCTACTCGTCACTCATTAGACCCATTATAGAGTACAACACCCCTTTTGGTATGTACCTCACAAGACATCTACAACAACTGGAAAGGCCGCAGAAATACCTCATAAAGAGGATTACTGGCCTCAAACAGATGCCCTACACAGACAGTCTCAAAAAACTCCAGCTTTACTCTGTTGCATATTGCCTACTCAGAGATAATTTCTGCCTAACATACAAAGCTATGTCAAACCCAGAGCTGTTGGACATGCTCCACTTAAAGATATCCCAATCCCTCCGAGCTACATGCTCTAGGGACCTAAACCTTGTCACCACAATAAACAGAACATGCTGGAGGGATAGATTCCTGTCCCAGAGACTTCCCATACTCTGGAACAAATTACCTATCTATATCAAACAAAGCTCCTCATTAGCACTCAAGAAAATCTTGATGACTGGATGGGAAATAGGAAATTCACCCTGAGGATCACTTCTGTGGCTCTGCTCGACAGGGGCACAGGAAAATAATTTTCTTGGGTGGCGAAAGCCAGGGTACCTTTTTGGATAGGCTTGTATAGGCCAATAGCCTAGTACCTACTATGAACCTAAGAATAGCTACTACTGTTTCAAGGCTGTAATGCAAACCAATACTTGAACTGTTTCAGTGAAGTTGTTTCTAAGTTTTGGTGAGGAGCAAAAAAAAGTGTCATCCCAAGGGATAACAACAAGCCACATCCATCCATCCTCAATCCCTTTTTTCAATTTTTGCACTAGGCCAGGGTGTCACTTCAACATGACAGTCATATAGAGCCAGGTTTACACTAAAGGGTGGCTAGCCCTGCCATGGTAGAACAAGTAATATGATATTAGAAATACACAGACTGGAGACAAGTGTCAAGTAGCTCGTATCATCACTACATAGACTGTAAGACTAAAATACTAGTAATCTGTCCCATTCTCAAGTATCATCAGTTGACCTTTTAGACTGGGATTTGCACATGCACAGTCTGGCTATCAACAGGAAACATCCTACCATCTTCTTGTATACAAGGCAGGAGACCTTTAAGAGTCAAGGTTGCATATGTATCAGCTTATTTACCCCAAATTATGGAAATATAAGAGATATGTGCTTGCCATGTCAGTGGGTTGTTGTGGCAGCTTCTTGCAATGGGGTTATCTATTGGTATTTCCTCTTCTACCATTGACAGTTTGGCTATTTTTTTCTGTCCCCATACACAGAGGAAGGCACTTTTTGCTGGCATACAGAATGGTGTCATATAACAGCACTGTTAAGCCTCTGTGCTAGTGTGAACTCCAGCCACCATATACATCCTGTAAGACATTAAAAAACAAACATAAGAAACCTGTTACAAGAGGTGTCCCACTGGGCTCAGTGCTGGGACTCCTCCTGTTTGTTGTATACTTCTCTGAAATGAAGGCCAATGTTGGGGGCCTCTGGATCACCAAGTTTGCCAATGACTGTAAGCTAAGAGTACTCTTCGGATCCCCAAACAATGTTGACATCCTTTACACAGGCCAAAAAATGACAAATGACTGATGCCAAAACCATGGTCAGAGTAAATGGTAAAAAATCTGTAATCATACCCTTTGGTAAATCAGATATCTCTGCAAATTATAATACTGATAGCACAACCTTAAAAAGTAGACCCAGTGGTGAGGGACCTAGAAACTCAGCTAGATATTAACCTAAACTTTGACCGCAGGGTAGTTACGGTAGTGGAAAAAAAAAGGTAGCTACGATAGTGAGGAAGTCCTTCTGTGTGGCTCTGATTAGAAGTAAAACATGGCATCAAGCTCAAAGGAGGTCATAATGCCAATGTACTTGGCCATCATCAGTCCCGTAATCGAGTACAGTACTCCCTTTGGCATGCACCTAACCAGGCACTTGCACCAACTGGTGCAGCTCCAGGGGTTTCTCACCAAAACAATACAAAGCAAATGATGCATCTTACGCAGCCTGACTAAAGGTACTATCCCTTTACTCGATCTCACATCGTTTGAGAGGTGACTTATGCCTGACTTACAAGGCTTTCTCTGTGCCAGCCCTGATTAAAACGTTACATATTGGCAAAAGAAAAAATTGTACAAGGGTTAAGCGTTCCATGGACCTGAACTTTATTTGCGACTCCAACAGGATTTGTTGGAGAGACAGATTCTTATCCCAAAGGCTACCTCATCTACAGAACAAACTTCCCATCTTCATAAAACAAAGCTCGTCCCTCACTCTCTTCAAAAAATAATTTGCATAAATGGTTGGGAAACCATAAATTCACTCCCTGGGTACTGCCCATGTCCCTTATGGTCACAGGCAGCCTGTAAAAAGACTCAGGGCTCCACTACCCAAAAACCCACTACCCTGATACTACTCCATCCCAAAATACAATATTGTCATATCCTGGGTATTACTGGCTACACTTGTAAAGGCTCTTGTGCCATTAGCCTAGTAATTATCTATAAACAAGGACATTATATATATATATATATATATATATATATATATATACTGCTTCATTTACAGGAAACACTATCCTCATTCATATAACGCATTTCAGATATACTCGCTGGCAGATGACTGCTGGCAGAGTAGCTGACTGAAAGAGTAAACAGCTATTATATCTGGTGCTTCGAGTTCTATGCAGGTAGTATATTCAAACTCCCAGGAAGACGGAGGCAGAAAAATCAAAGGATAAAAACTAATAAGAGTATATTTTTCAACAATGAAGTACCAAAGGCAGCCCAACTCCACAAGTCATGGTCGCATCATGTTTCATGATAACAAACATGAAATTCAACATGTCAATCTGATAACAACCTGAAATCACAAGCAAGTACCAACAAGAAGAAAGAAAAAAAATTACTCAAGTATTTAGAAAGCACTGCTTTTTAAAGAGGGTAATTCCCTTGCACCTCTATACACTACTGCAACTTAATTCTCATTCGCATACCCACAGGGAAAATGCATGCTATTTTCCTGAGAATGTCAGGACTAAATGCAGGATTCTTTTAGCAAACCAAGACCAGAAGATGACACTATCACAATGACCTGAAACAGGTATATACACATATAATAGAAATAATTTGGTATTTTCCCACATTTTTTTCCTTAATTTTTTCTGCCCACTCCACATCTGGCTCCCAAATCCAACTAGCCTTGCCCAGATTTTTTTGGACTCATTTTTTTTTGGGGGGGGGTGGATTTTGGGGACCCTAAAGCACCTCAGAGCAGCATCACATTGCCGCCAAGGAGGATATTTTGTTATGCCCCAAATTCCCTCCCCTGTTTGTTATGCCCTACAGTCCCCCCCCCCCTCCAAATGCACAAACCTATTGTCTCAGGACAGATGTACAATAGCCATGCTGGCATAATGTCTCACCTCCGCAACAACTCAGTCAACGTAATGCCTCCCTGAAGACAATGGCCTCACTTAAATCCCTGACTTCTGCTAAAGAACAAACATGAGGTATGCCTGTGTACACTCCCTCCCAAACTCGTGAGTCACTAAAAGAAGCCTAGTCACTGGACCACAGTCAGGGCTTTATCCCTGTACACTGTGGAACTAGCTCCTCAGCTATAAGAGCATTACTCAGCTTCTGTGCCAGTCAGTTTGAACCCCATCCAATGAATAAAACCTGTGAGGCAGGAAACAACATAGAAAGATATACAAATATATATTGCCTTATTTACAAGAAATGCCATCCCCTGCCACATGGTGCAGGAAGCCTCCCAAACACAGGAAGACAGTCACCTCTATTAATGTGAAAAGTAATGCAAGATGTAGTTTTACCATTAAGATTTGGTTCAACATATTTTTCCTCGGTTAAGAGACAATTACATATTAAACATAATTTCTTTTATGTGTTAAATGGCTAAACAAAACAGCTGGAGAAGGAAGGGTTCTTATTTTGGCTTCCACTCTACAACTTCTAGGCAGGAAACATTGTCTGTAGCTACAGCTTTCTGACACAGAAAACTCCTCCCACTCCACAGCTTCTGGACAGGAAACATTGTCTTCAGCTACAGCTTTCTGACACAAAAAACTCTTCCCACTTCTCAGCTTCTAGACAGGAAACACTGTCTGTAGCTACAGCTGTCTGATGCAGAAAACTCCTCCCACTCCTCACCCTCTACACAGGAAACACTGTCTGTAGCTACAGCTGTCTGATACAGAAAACTCCTCACACTCCTTAGCTTCTAGACAAGAAACACTGTCTGTAGCTACAGGTGCAAATGGTGTGACAAATTCCATTGCACAATAATATTTATTTAAACTGCATTACTCAGAGGCATATTCCACAAGCTGCGGTGGTACAGCAGTAGCATTGTTGCCTCACAGCAAGAGGTTCTCCTGTTCAATTCTCGGCTGGAGTGCCTTCTGTGTGGAGTCTGCATGTCCTCCCTGCGGTCGAGTGGCCTCCGAAAGACATGTGTGAATGGACATGCCTTCGCTTAAGATTGGGCATCAGGCTGGCAAATCGGCACCATAAAAATCGACTGCCAATCATTAGCGGACCGGAGTTCCGCTGTGGCGACCCCTAACTGGGAAAAGCCTAAAAGACAAACAAACTCAGAGGCATATTCCACCTTAGCAGCCAGACCATCACAGGATGGTATTATCTTCTTCACAGTTTGAATGTACACTACCCAAAGGAAATAATACACTCATGTATGGGGCCAGCTCTCTGGGCTGCCCTCCCCTACTGACATAAGCTCTCATGTTCTGCCCCACTTACTTCTTTCCGTAATAGTTCTCAAAAATAATAACAAATAATAACACAAAACAAGGTCTCATGTAAATGTTTCCATCACTCCTCCCTAAATCTTCTTTAGTTCTACCACATACAAAATTCAGTCATACATCTGAAGCAAGTGATTTGACTACTTGATTCTGACATAGTAAATATTATTACTAGTTCCTCAATTACACCTCTATAAATGTTATGATAACTCCCAAAAGTCATACTGTTTTACAATGGCACACATATATGCTAAAAGTCATAATAGCCCAACCAGATACTACTGGACTGATATATGTACTTAGAGTAGACAGGGACTTTATTACAAAAAAATTGAAAGTCATCTGTAATCGATATAAATAAATACATATTGTTTTTCTAATGTAACTGTTGCTGTACATATTTAACAGTGTGCCTTGTTAATAATGTTTCTGTTATTGGGTATGTGCACTGTATTTAAACTGTCTAACACTTCTATCGTTTTTTCTAGAGTCTGAATTCTTACAGCTAATCCGTATAAACTTGGCTAACTTAACCTGTATAAGTTCTACAGAAGCAAAGTCCATCACTCTGCTGACTGTACCTTCTACTTGCATGTATTAACAGCAAGGTTATGGGATCAAAATCTACTTTTAATGAATTTCTCTGATTTTTTTACTTTTGTAAAATAGTATAAACTTTCTGAATTCTTTTCCATATACTTAAACCAGTTTCTGCTTGAAAGAACTTCTCTGAGATTAGTGTATTACTATTTGTTTACAGTTATTTGCAACAAAGTTGCAGATGAAAATGGCCATCTGTGGGCCACCATGTTCACCTGTAAAGTAGGAGCTCACCAGCCACTGCTAATTACTGATTAAAACGAAGTTTGGAGACTAATCAGTTAAATCATTAAAATTCATTAGCCAGATGTACTTTTAGTTATAAGCTAGCGATGACAAACAACACATAAATCAAATTTTAATAATGATAAACTGCAAAAGAAATAAAACCAGAAAACACAAATTAGTGTCCTTCTGCATAAATGATTTATGTTTCCTTGCATTTCTTTACCAGGAAACTAACTGCAGGAAAAAAAAAACTTTTCAGCACAGGCCTGAGAAGAAAAGCTCCACAGACACTACAAATATATTCAAACTACATAGTTTCTTATTTATTTACTATTCACTAGCATTTGTTTACCATGAAAGTCTGACTCTGCTTACAACAGTATAAATATAATTCCAAAGCAGTATCATTCATGTAATCCCCTAAAGAGCTTATACTGAAGTTTTTAAAGTACAAGCTTTACACTGGCTTTCTTACAATTCTCTGAAACAATGCACGTACAGCCCATAAATCCCCCCCAACTGCTTTAATTTACAGCAGTGCTGATTGCTACGCACACAGAAGGAACAGCTCATTAAAAAATATGTTGTTGTTGTTGTATCTTTCGGCTTTTCCCGGTTAGGGGTTGCCACAGCGGAACTCCAGTCCACTAATGATTGGCAGTAGATTTTTACGTACCGAGTTGCCAGCCCTGATGCACAACCTTCAACGAAGGTACACCCATTCACGCACGTCTCCACACAGAAGACGCTTTAGCTGAGAATCGAACAGGACAATGTCTATGTATCTATTACAGCAAGACCAAAACAGAGAACTCTGACCAACTATAAAGGCAGAATATCACTTCAGTGTTGCCACATCACTCTGCTGTTGGCAGCAGTCTCTTCACCCCCAAGCTGGGTCTCCACTCCACCAACACAAGAGCTCATCAATAGCAGCTAATTTCCAAATTTGCTAGAGTTTTGATAAAAAAGCAAACAGTTTGAAATTTCTTAATGACTTTACTATGTGACATTTAAAGAAATTAAACAGTACCTTGCAAACAAAGCAAGCAGATCTCTATATGGATCTTGAATCAATTGATGTGCTCACTATAGTCACTGAGGTCTATGGTAGAAGAAGAGGGACACTTTCATTTGAACTTTAAGATTAGATTCTGGGTCTGCCCCAAGAGCTCTGCAAAAGGTTGCTAGTTCCCTGAGCAGGCTCAGTGTAGGGAAGAACCTAAGCGTTCTACTGCAGAGCCAGTTGTAGACCACTGTAATGGCTCAAAGCAGGGTGAACTTTGATAACCATCCCTCACTGGTTGTCTATGACCACAGTTAGGAATGAAACAGCACAGACAGCAAAGTTGATGTGCTGAGTGGCCTGGCTGGAACTGTGGAAGCAAGACTGCTTGGTGTTCCTTCCTCATGCTGTAAAGGAGATATCCTTCCTAGGAAACTGGCAAGGGGCCTGTATTATGTCAGCTCCAAAATCTCTGCCTCGTTGTTCTAGGTTATGGTGTTCAAGTCTAACCTCAGGTCAATAGCTGTATTAAGGTTTGCATGTTCTCCACTTGACTGTGTGAATTTTCACTAGGTATTTCAGTTTCCTCCCACCTCCAAAAGTTTTGCTGGGTAACTGGTTATAGTAAATTGCCAGGAGAGACAAATATACTGAACTTGCCTTTGCCCTTGTGGCCCAAGTCATGCCTGAAAAGTGTCCATGGACCAGCCCACTTATTTAATAATAAAATTAATCAGAAGCAGCAGGGAAATCCAAGAGTCATTTAGCAGTGGACAGGCTCTTTCTTCTTCTTCTAAATGTCTTCCGCTAAGTCCTGAGAGGCCTGCCCAAAGAGGACCTCCCAAGGAAGAGGCATCCAATAGCACCTTCAAAACTCATTCATAAAAGAAGCAAGCCTAAGACGTCATCCTATGTAGGCACTTGTCATAATAAACTATTTCCTTAGTCATAGCATCAGAAACTAATACAAGGTTATAATCATTTGCAAATACTGCATTTGTCTAATGGCATTCACTGTTTTTTTTTCTTTTTGCATGTACCACAAACAATTACTCTGACTTTCCAAATGCAATTATTATCTCTGTCTAGTACCTTAAATGTGTTTGCAAATACACAATGTGCAACATCATCTTAACCTATTTTATCATGTTGGGCTATTCACTGGAATTAAAGCCAATTTCTCTTGTAGTTTACTTTCATTATGAAAGTTGGAAAAGTTTTCATGCATTCTACCGCTAAACAAAACAGGAGGGGCTATGTCTACACCTATGCATGAAGTTCAGAAATTCTATCAGTAAAAAAATAATTTTCTAAAATACATATTTCAGATCTAACTCAGAAACTTTTCTAGAGAGATGATGTGTTAATCTGTTCTATGATATGTTCAGAGTGGCTTAGCAGACCTTTAAGTTGTTACTATGACTCTACTCTACTTCTAGGAGTAGTTTCTACTGTATGGTCTCCTAAAATCCTTAAAAGAAACCTTCAGCTAGTAAAATGAAAGTTGTATCCTGACATTTTCTGATAAACTGATGCATCAGAATCTCATAGTTCCCTACTATATTTCCTTGTACTCCAAAATATCCATAATGAAAACTGCCATGGATTATGGGGTTTTTTTGGTCTTGTTCTGCTGTTCTTGCACTACAATGAGTTTTTCCATAACATGACAATCTAGACAAAACAAATAAGATAATTTTCCCTTGCATTAACTTACAGTAACAGTGCTGTGTGCCACTGGATTATCAGCCTAACTCTGAAACAGTGTTAGTGTTTATTTTTCATTAAATTAATTTGATGTGTGCATATCATAAGCTTCTAAATGCCCTTCATGATAAATTTAATTTTCCCGAATACTAAGCATATAAACTACATGGTTTTAAGTCTGAAATCTGTAGTCCTAGCCCATTTCTAGGCTTTCTTCCACATTCATGTTTAGGTGTCAGAAGTTGTCAGACAGCTCCCACAGCTCTGCTAATTCCTCTCTAACTAACAGTTGTCAGCTCATACTTGTTTCCAATGTTTCACGATTAAACAAAACACATCACTGGCCAAAAAGAAAAGTACATACTATTGTGTTTATGTGGTGCTGCACTACAACTAATCCCGATACAAAGACTCCACCAACAACTAGCTTTTTGGAAAAGTCTCACATTTTAGTTAAGACTAACACTGAGAACATCAGAAATGTCCTCATGTAATCTTATGACCTTCTTACAACTCAACATCTCACTCCGTCTTCATCTCTACCTAGGTTAGGCCAATCGCTCTTCATTCTCGTCTACACCTTCTTCATCCTTCTTTACTTCTTTTCCTCCCTCTTCATCTCTACCTAGGTTAGGCCAATCACTCTTCGTTCTCGTCTACACGTTCTTCATCCTTCTTTACCTCCCTCTTCATCTCTACCTAGGTTAGGCCAATCGCTCTTCGTTCTCGTCTACACCTTCTTCATCCTTCTTTACTTCTTTTCCTCCCTCTTCATCT
Organism: Protopterus annectens; assembly: GCF_019279795.1. NCBI lineage: Eukaryota > Metazoa > Chordata > Ceratodontiformes > Protopteridae > Protopterus > Protopterus annectens. The sequence goes on along the minus strand of NC_056750.1, from coordinate 803,065,249 downwards.
CTACCTAGGTTAGGCCAATCACTCTTCATTCTCGTCTACACGTTCTTCATCCTTCTTTACCTCCCTCCTCATCTCTACCTAGGTTAGGCCAGTCGCTCTTCATTCTCGTCTAGACCTTCTTCATCCTTCACTTATTTTCCTCCCTCTTCATTCTCGTCTACTCTCTTTCCTCCTGCTCGCACCTCATCCTCTTATCAGCTCCTAATATTCCTTTCCATCTTACTCTTCTACTTTACTTCCCTCTATAAACCTGTTTCTATCTATAATACATCCCTCTAGCTTATCCTCTTCCACCTATACATTCTTATCCTCTTCCACCTATACATTCTCTCCCTCATAAATGTGTCCTGCTTGTTGCAATCTTATTTGAGTTGCATTATACATCTGTTATGCCAAGACTCAGACTCATGGTACATACTGTAAACATTGTGTGTAAATGTTGTCTTACTAGACAACTGTTTTCTTTTTCTTGTAAATGTATAACAACTATTATAATGGTCTCCATTGTTTTAAATCGACACTGTCAGATGTCTAGAGCTTTTCTCCCAGGGACTCCACCGAAAAGGGGTTCCTGCAACCCAGTTAGACAATTCCAGTAAACATAAACAAAAGTAAACACATTTAAATAAACAAATGTTCTGCAGACGTCCATAGTGAGGGATGAAAGCAGTAAAGTGAGACTTTTTTTATTTAGTCTTTGTTAACTGGGTTGGTCCCATTAGCCTAGTTACCTCTTTTCAGGGGAGACCCAAGGCAGTATTTCTACTACTAGGGGGAATGTGGATATAGGTTCATAGGTTCATACTAGGCTATCTGCCCTAGGGCATTTATAAGCCTAGCCAGAATGTGTTTGGCTTTCGCCACCCATTTTAAATTTATTTTGCTATGCCCTTTTTCGAGGTTAGTATACTGTGCCTCTGTCTAACAGTGACACAGAAGTGATACCCGGGGTAAACCTACGATCTCCCATCCACTCATCAAGATTCCTCTTGAAGAGAGTCAATGAGGGACTCTGCCTAACCTGGACTGGGATTTTATTCCAGAGTGAAGGGAGCCTCTGGGTTATGAATCTGTCCCTCCAGCATGTCCTATTTATTTCAGTGCTGAGGTTCAAGTCTCTCGAGCGTAGCTCGATGGGATTTGGATTTTCTGAGGTGCAGCATGTCCATTAATTCCGGGTTGGACATGGCTTTATACGTCAGGCACAGATCGCCTCTGAACAGGCGGTATGCCACTGAGTAGAGCTGGAGTTTCTTTAACCGGGCAGCATATGGCATCTGTTTGAGCCCTTTGATCCTCTTGGTGAGGTACTTTTGGGGTCTTTCCAGTTGCTGCAGGTGTCTGGTAAGGTACATCCCAAAAGGGGCATTGTACTCAATTATGGGCCTGATGAGGGATGAGTAAAGAGGCATGATGACCTCCCCTGATCTAGATGTGAATCCCTTCATGATTAGGTGGGCTATATAAAATGTTTTTCTAACCACTTTGGCCACGTGGTTGTCAAATGAGAGATTGCTATCAACTTGGGTCTCCAGGTCCCTAATTACTTCTTCTGTACTTAATGGATTACCAGCCATGTGGTAATTTGTGGGCACTTAGTTTTTGCCAAAGGGGATGACTATACACTTTTTGGCATTTAGCTTGAGGCCATGGCTCTGGCACCAGTTGTCTGTTTCTATGAGGCCCTTTTGGAGGATGCTTGTGTCGGCTGGAGAGTCGATTATGGCGCCCAGTTTGCAGTCATCTGTGAACTTGGTCAGCCACAGTCCTTCTGTGTTGGCCTGTACCTCCGAGAAATATATACTGAACAAGAGAGGTCCCAGGACTGAGCTTTGTGGGACACCACTTGTAACTGGTTTGGAGTCTGACATGGCTCTAGCAATTCTAACCATGTGGGTTTTGTCCTTGAGCCAGTTTGCAATCCATCTAGTGACATAGGGGTTTATATTTAAGCTGGTGAGCTTATCTATAATGCCCTAGTGGGGTATTGTATCGAAGGCTTTTGCGAGGTCCAGGTAGGCTGTGTGGACCACCTTCCCCTCGTCAATGGCCTTGGTGACTGTTTCAAAGAAATCAACCAGGTTTAAGAGGCAGGATCTGCCCTTAACAAAGCCGAACTGGGTAGGATCAAGTGTCTGTAGGTCCCCAATATCTTTATTTATGAGGTCCATGATGATCCTTTCCATAGCTTTGCAGACCAAGCTAGTCAGGCTTATGGGGCGATAGTTTCCAGGATCCGTTGAGGCACCACCTTTATGGAGAGGGACCACTGTTGCTGTACGCCACTCTTTGGGCACATATCCTGTGGTAAGGCTGAGACTGAACAGTAGTTTTATGTTTGGGTTTAGCTCTCCTTGGAGTTCATGTAGGACGCAGCCCGGGACACCGTCTGGTCCCATTGATGCTGTGTTTTTTACTTTGGAGAGGGTGGCTCTTACCTAAGCATCTGAGATGTCAGGGGGGCAGCACTCTGCTGGGATAGATATTTGCCCTTTTGGTGGGGAGGGGGGGTGAAGTTTGCACTGAACCTGTCAGCTAGGATGTTGGAAATGTCTGTGGGTTCAGTGTATTTTTTGTCATTTTGGACTAATTCTGAGCATATCTGGGAATTACCACCCAGGTTCCTAACATAACTAAAGAAAGCCTTGTGATTATCCTTAGTGTCCATAAAGAAACAAAATAATGCACTGTCTAGTCTATGTCAAGCATGATGAGAAAATGTGTGTTTATGAAACAGCTCAAGATTTTAGTAGGGAAATTGCGGTTGGGCCTTCACAATCTGGGCAGGTGAAATGGGAAAGTTAAGAAACTGAAAGTTACTGAAGGATTTCTAGACCAAAACTACATCTAAGTGAAAAGGCTGGAGAGGTCTCCTTTACTCAACTGCAGACCATCCCTCTGAAAATACATCCCTCTCTTGTTTCAGTGGCCAGTCCCAATGCCATTAATGCAAGCGAAGAGAACTTCATATGCAGAACCCTGCCTTGTTGTTAAGACACCAGATTCAGAAACAGTTACTGAGTTCCTTGGAAAGATGGATTTTATTTGTGGCGATAGTGACATACAATGACATAAAACACTTTCACTGTAATCCTTTAGGTAAAAGAACAACATCAGCTTTCTCTTGCTTGACCTTCAATGACATCTTCTGAAATGAAAATGTAGGGGAAAAGTATAGAGTGGGTCTTCACTCTACGGTGCAAGAAATAATCTGCTGTTCAAACCTGATAATCCAGTCATTGTACAGAATTATGGCAACTCTGAATTATTTTTTTGGAGGGGAGGTTAAGACAGTCTACCTTTAACTGCCCCGATCCTTCACTGTGGAAAACAGTGCTTCCTGTCTTCACCTACAGTATATGCCACTGAATTTTTTTCTAGTCATATTGTCAATCTTACACTAAATGAGATTATCTAAAAGGTGTAAAGTCTGAAGTGAAAGACTACTCTGAAAACACCCACATCCAAATGTTTACAGAAATACTGCAAAGTTAGATAGAATGTGTGTTGTTCTGCTTGTGCGCATCTATCACAAGGCTGTCACGTGTAAATCTGAATCAAAACTGGACCTGGATTAAGGGACACTACAGAAAGCCTTCTAGGTTAATCTTGCTGTCCATTTGTCTTTTGCACTGATGCCTTGAGACAACAGTAGAAGCACACAAGGAATAACATAAAAATGGCAATTAACTCCACATGCATAACCCTAAGGCATTTCTAGGAATAGTCCAAGAGGTTAACCAAGAGAAAATGAGCCCTCTCTTAAATCTTGCTTGGATATGCCCACCAGACTAGTTATGGAATGATCTCTCTCTCTCCTTACTGACCGGATACAGTCAAAATGCTAAAGAAGCTTGCCACAGTGGGTTCTTATTGTAGGCATTCTTACACAAGTGACTATAGTTGTACATGAAGCCATATACCCCAGAGCTCCGATAAGCTGTCTTGCTTGCTGAAGTAAGTTGCTTCCTTGACACCACTGAAGAGATTCATTATTTAACTGTTTTCATCTTATGGGAAGAATGATATTTGCTGAGAAGAGTCTATTAGTGTTATTAGTATTTCCAATATAATTATCCTTTGAGTAAGAATAAGTTGGGCCTTTTGTCTATTGACTATGATTTCTAAATTTTGACAAAAAATGTTCAATGTCCTCCTGTCAGATTTTCAGTAATTGTTGCTGTGAATATTTAATTTTTTTAGTCTCGCTCCACAGCTTGCCATCAGCTGCACTCAGGGGCCTCTACTTGTTCACTGGATCTCCAAACCCAGCCAGCCTCCACTGAAGTTTATTCAACACATCTCTGAGGCCAAGGAGATTGAGGCACTCTTAGGCAGCAGCACACTGCTGCTGAGGAGGAGATTTTCTGTGCCTCTGTTCCCACGCTGTGTATGCACATGTCCTGTCTCAGAGAAGGATGTGCTAAGCATTTCTGGTATATTATCGTACTTGTTTGGTGACTCAGCCACAGCCCAACACCCCTCTGATGAAGATGCCTCAACATCCATTCCTGGTCTCCCTGATGGATCAAATGTGAGGTGCATCCAAGTGCATTCACCAGACCTCCTCCTGGATGGGCATGCCCATCCTCCCTCCTGTGCTGTGAAGCACTTGAGAGGTTAATTTAACTCACCTTGCATAGGCATAGTCAAGGATTTCTCTCTTTCTCTCTATGCCACCAGTGCAGGCTCTAATTGTTATGGTGAATCTGTTACCTAAAAGGCAATCACTCTGAGAATGAAATGCATACGACCTTTGACCTTATTAAAATTACAACTGCACCCATTTTCACCCATATATTTTGTAAAAGTTCTTCATGCTCCGATTAGACTAAAGGGAAGTGCAGTAAACTGATGATGGTGATGTTCCACTGTCAACTGTAGGTACTTCTTGCGGAAAGGTCTGACTGGAACATGCAACTGCAGTACATATTGGTGCATAAGTAGAGTCCATGGAAAAGATGAGAGCATTTCTGAGGACAAAAAAACATTACAATTAACTAATTCATGTATAAGTCTGGGTATTAAAATGATTGTGGTGCTTTGAGTTAAGCTGGTGATGCCTGCACTACTACAAGTTAAAGTTTTCATTTATTCACTCATATTCCAATTACACACTTTATCCTAACCAACAATGATAGCAGGATAAAGCAAGCAATAAAAGGAATCAATGAATGATTAAGATAGTGCCCCATTTTATCTCTCCCATCTCTCAAAGTAATGGGACATGGCTAGACAATCTGTGCTGTTACTAATGTTTTTTATTTCATTATAATTGCAGTCATAATGGCTGGGGTGTGTGTCAGTGAATGACATCAGCAAACTGAAATACATTACTGTTGCCATTGCAGTGATTGTGATGAGGTATGGATAAAAGCAGCAAACTGAAAAACATCACTGTTGCAATTTATTGCACTTGGGGATGGTTGTTGTCAATGGCAGCAGAAAAATGAAATGTATTACTATGGCATATGCTTCTTTGTCATTTTTTAAGACTGTGGACTTGTTCACCAAAAGAGCAATATCATCATTAGTCATTAAGAGCAGATGTTCTTATCTTCAGAAGCAGTCTTTCTCTTGGAGGTGGCTGAACACCAGATACATTTAATAGCTGTATGTCCCGTGTGTAAGTTGGTCATAGGTTTTGCATGCATTTTTAATATACACACACCATCATTATACAAACCTGTTGGGGAAATAAAAAGTATTATGAGTATGTTAGTTTCAGAACTTTTACAAAACTCTCTAAGAAATATCAGATCCAGAACAAGTGTGAAATTCCCCAGATAGCCCATTCTTTGAAAATGATGAAAAAATGGGATAACACTCCTTGCTTTGTTTTTGGAATGGTACTTGTTTTAGTGAACGTTTTCATAAAAAGGTTATGTACTTGTTTCCATGTCAGAGATAGAGAACCTTGCCCCAAATTCCAAATTGGGGCAAACCACTGAAAAACTCAAGACAGGGACATGGGATATTTCTCAGGCTGTTCTCCACAAGGTTGGAAAATGTTGATATTAACCATGGACAATGCTGACAGGAGAAGGAGTACTACGATGAACTCGTATATCTAGTGGATATGCCCTCTTCTGAGGAGGCACTGCCAGAAAGACATGGTGGACTTGATCCTTTACAATAGAAAAGGTCACAGTGGTAATTAAACAGTTCTGTAGCAAAGCTGTGGGACCAGATGAGAGTCATCCAGAAATTGTGATGATGCCAGACTGTTGCTGTAGTGTGTTTAACCCTCCTCTTCAATGTTGTAAGGAAAGTCAAGAAAGTACCTATTAAATGGCAAACTGGTGTAGTGGTCCCCATTTTCAAAAAGGTAGAAAAGGGGGATTCTGCTTCCCTAAGAAAAAATTTGTCAAGGTACTGTAAATCAGAATTTGCCTAACAGGTGCAGCACTGATTCAGAAACAGCAGTATAGACAATTACCAAGCCATGGAACAGTAGATCAACTTCGCGTTGAGCAATATTGGAGAGGTCCAAGGAGTTTGACAAAAGTGTTCAAAACGTGGCATATGAGGATGCACACTGTAATGCCTCTTGAGAAGTGCTAAAACATTTTGGAGTCCAGGGCCACTACTGTGTGTCACTTGGTTCCTCTACGTCAAGAGTAACAGTTGTGTCTGCAGTCTTAGTTAAGTCAAACATATTCAAGGTAAGAGTCCAATTCTGCCAAGGGTTTATTGTGCCTTTATTCTTAGTTGCTAGTGTCCAGGCAACATCCAGTCTGAGGACATGAGAGTTGCACCTTTGTCTGCAGATGGTGTTTTCCTGTTAGATTCAATAGATCATGATCATCATCATGTAGTGAAGAGATTTGCTGCTGACTGAGAAGTGGTTGGGATGAAAATCAGCATATTCAAATCAAAGGCTATAGTTATCTCCTAGAAAAAGTAGACATTGGTCTAGGTGACCCCAGGCAAAGGACCTTAAGCACCTTAATGTCTTGTTCATGAATAACAGTAGAGGGAATCAGATGACTGGTAGCAATACTACATATTCCTTCTCCTCACCCATGTTGGAGAGTCACTTGGTGTTTTGGGCATCTTACAAGGATGCTCTGGGATGTCTCCCATAGGAGATGCACATAGGAGGAGGAGGAGGTCTAGAAGCAGACCCAGGACATGCTGGAGAGATCATGTTTCTCTGCTTGCTTGGGAATGCCTCAGAATCCAGCAGGATGGGCTGGAGAATGCTGCTAAGGATAAGGATGCCTGGTCTACCCTGATCAGTTTGGTACCACTGTAGCCCTCATCAGAACAAACAGCTTAGAAAATGATCATGATAATGAAGATGGTGATGATGTTTTCTTGTTATGGGTGGACGCAGAAGATGCTTTTTTAATCAATTCTTGGTGTAAAACAGCTCCTTTTAATGGACTGAAGAAACAAGTCCCATCCTTTGGCTGTTTTCTGTAATTTCTAAATATGACCATTTTCACTGGGAAATGCCTACTATACCTTCTTACTGGAGTCCTTTGAACCAATTTTTTTTTAAAATCAACTCATTCACAGATAACAAAATGGGCCTTATGCTAAATTGCAGGGCTTGCATTTGAGGCACCATCCACAATAGGCAGGCATTTGTTTCAATCAGGCATGGCATCTCAAGATTACCTAGGAAGCTGCTGACCTAAGGGAGGCATACATGGCATCATAGCTAGACTGTATCCTCAATTTACTGGCACCTCTGTACTAGTCTACAAGTTCTTCTTAGGTGTCACCTTCTAGAAGTTAGTTTATAACTTCTTAAATTTATCACCCTTTGCATCATGGTATGAATTTATGTTGCTTGATAAAATAAAACTCTTACTGCCAGAATGCAAACAAAAAGTATGCACCTTTGCTACATACTTATCCAAGTATATGGTCTCACAGTCTGATGGCAAAAAAGCCATGACAAGGCTCATTTATAGAGCAACAGAGTATGATTTTTTTAGTGTTTGGAATTGAGATAGCTGCCTCACACTTTTCAGAGGCAGCTACAGCTATCAGTGTAACAACCTGACAGTCTTACATTTTTTTTTTGTTACAGAGAATTCAGGAGGTTGTGCATGAATGTATGTATGCAGGCACCTCCAGAAGGCAGCCACAGGAGGGCTAGCAAGGCTGCTATGAAAAGAGTGGAGTTATAGCACACTCACCGGTGTTTTGAATCTGCACAGTGTCCTTGATATCCTCAATGGCCACAGACATGGGTCGGGTTGGGCTCCCGGAGGCTAAGGCAGGTCCAGTAGACCCAGTGAACAGAGAGAGGAGCTGGTGGCAGCTGGTAGTCCACTGCAAACAGGAAAATGTGTGTTTTACTCCTAAACAAGTTGCACACACAACAGAATTTTTAGGCGTTAACTGACTTCTACAAGAATGATTATTAAATGACTTCAATAAGGAAATCAAATAAGCTACAGACCCATACCTAATGATGATTTCATAAAGAGTGATAAACTAAAAATTTCCAGACAGATAAAACTAATCAGAAAAGATGCAGGTAATAAATTTATGTGAACAGGAAAATGTAAACAATAAGTGGGGGATTGTTTGTACAGAAACGTCACCACGAATTTCTCTATGAAAAAAAGTTATGGAAAATTCAACTGACCTATGAGAAACACAAAGAAATGAAAAAGTGGAGACTACATCTGCTTCAAAAAGTCTGACAATGACATCAGTAAAACACAGTGCAGGTCCTGAGGAGCAAGGAAGGTACTGATGCAAAATTTTGTACCAAACATACACCAGCTAAGGTAAAAGTGATCATTTTGCTAGCTTTAGCTACTACACTACTTCTTCTCAAAAGTAAAATCTATTGGGTAATGAGCTGGCAGGCTTTAAAATTTCCCTACATAGTACTCTGCCAGTAATACTGGATAAGCAAACGAGTGTAACTAAGGAAATTATTATTTTTTTTTTTTTAGTTGGGATGGTACATAAGTGTGGCTTGCTCTCTCTGGAAAAGAAAAATCATCATGTTTTTATGGTGTGTGATGCCATATTTCCGTAAACAATTATGAGATTGTTGACAGGACAAATAGATTGAGAAATACAGTGCAAAGTGTACAACCATCATACTTTGACAGTGGCATCTGTTCCAAGTAAAAGGCTAATTTACCAATGGTTATGGTGGATGAACACGAGTAAAATAAAACTGTAAAAGTTTCAGTCAATATTTACACAACACAGATATCACGCACTGTTTTCCTGGTAAGAGGCTAATCCATCCTACCTTCGGGGTAGCTCATTGCAGGCCTAATACAGATGAACAGGAAAACACGCTAGATTGTGTTTTTTAACAAAGGAAGAGTAACTACACAGAAAAAAAATATTCTTGGAAAATAATGGAAATTACAGATATGGAGGAAGGAAACTGACCGTGAAGACAATGAGACTTGTCATGCATTATTATGAACGCCGTACGAAAGTGCACTAGGATATGTCACTAACCCTGTTTCCAAATTACCTGTTGGGCAGAATACCAATCTATACATCCTGAAGCCAGGTAAAGGATCCAGCAGAAACTCCATCTCTAGGTTTGTTCACCAAACCGCGTGTTAAACTTGTACATCAACCAAGTAGCACCTTCACAGATAGTCATGTATAAAAGTAAACTGAAAAATACAGAAACTGCTACAAGAAAGGGCTCACATTATTCAGTTAAAAGAGGTATGCCATATCAATGACAAAAGAAACTAATACAAGTAAGCTAATCACTTGGAAATTATTTGCTTCACCACTTGTGCACCCAGTTTTTTACCTATGAAACAAAGAAAGCTGATCCAAATTCTTCACATCTTTTTGATTCTGGATAAATATAAAAATTACTACTTTCTAGGATATGACTTGTGTAAAATCTGTTCCCCTTCATCCTTTAGTTGAGGATAGGATTTTCTGACTTGTGCTAATGTCTGACATGACCCTGAGCATAAAAGTATGGGTAGACAGAGACATGCAAACATTACAAAAGATACAGCAAGACTCTCAGCATACAGGAAGCTGATACAGCAGTTCCAGAAACCTTAAAGAAAGCTAGGATCATCCTCTCAAAGACTGCTGATGCACACAAAGTAGATAACTAATATTCTACTAATATATTTAATACTAAATAACATAATAGAGAAACATTGTATGAATTCCCCAACTACCCTGCAGAACATAGTAAACTGACAAATGTATCACAGTTTCGAGACTGGGACTTGTACTTACATAGCCACTGCTAAAAGGCTTTACATAGCAGCCATCGTCTTTGATTTCTCCAACGCCTTTGTTTGTGTAGATGGCAAACTAATGGCACAACATGTACACGAGTTGTAGCTCAACTGACCATACCTAAGCCGTAATGATTTGCAAACCATCCGTCAGAGAAAAAGCAAGAAGTGTCATGCCAAAAAACAGCTAAGCTACATAATTAGACACCCTAAACTGCTCCACAAGGTTCAATACTATAACACAGAAACTTCAGTAACATCAATAAAGACATTTTACTCCCACAGCCTGTTCCAGATCAGCTGGACTCTACTTAAAGCTCTTTCCCTTGATAAAGCAGTAGATACATTTAATAAATATTTCTAAATATCCTGGCAGAACAAGCACTACTAAGAACCAAAACAGTTCAAAAGAAACCAGCCCATTTGTTAACTCAAAAAACAAAGCAACTCATGCAACTTAAAAGAGATAAAACCTGGAGGCCATGGCTACAAACCAAGTCTCAAACATCCCTGCAACAATACAGGCACTTAATGAACCATAGCAAACAATGCATAATGGACAAAGGCAAGCTCCTAAATGTTTTATCCCAAGCAGTAGTCCCCTCAAATTATCTATGGTATGATCCCAGTTGTTCTGTAATATAAGCCAGTCTAACACCAAATTGAACAGATTAATTAAAGCACAAAAAGAGAAATTGGCTAGGCTTAAAATGGCCTATAAGGGACACCTAGTCTAGTAATTACCTACAAATTAAACAGGACAAAAAAACTTATACCAGTAACCAAAATTCATCAAACAATACAAAAAACCTCTGGAAATTCATAAATACATTGCTCAGTCCTTGAAACCAACCTAACACAGTCCATTCTCCAACCAATAACTCCCAAAGCATTGCCTCATTTAACTTATAGTTTATAAGTACAGTAACCTCCATCCTACAAAACAAAACTACTAAAAATCCAGTCATCCCATCCCAATCATTGAAGCCACAACAGTCTTTCACATACACTCAGTCCAATGTCAACATTTACAGTTAAAAAATAACTATGAACCTGTAACAATGTGAGGTATTGCCAGCTACGCCATGAGAAGAAGGGGAGTGGATGTGTAACATATGCCAGCACAGCTAACTGGAATTTTTTAAAGAATTATATGTAATTTGTATATCAAACCTTTTTTGTAGAGTTGCTTGTGTTAAAAATCTATCAGCAGTGTGCCCTGCTGCACAGGAAAGACATATACATGTATTACAAACTGTACTATATTGTAACTGTTTAAATGTATATGTTTTAACAGAAACTACTGGAAGAGAAGAGGTCAAGCTCAGCTCCAGCTAACTTTGAGAAGAAGCAAGAAATTAAATTACTGGGCCTAGGCCATAAAGATGCTATCTCACTGCTTTGAATGAAGCCAGAGATGCAATGTCTGTAAGAAGCATGGTTTGTTAGTCTCTGTAGGAGGAGGAGAAGTGTGTAATTGTTTTATGACTCCCAGAAGCTGCACCAGATCTGAGCAATGCTCGTGTGTGTGTGCGTGTGTGTTATTGACATGTAAGTGCTAAATCCTGGCAGCTTCTAGCAGCAATGGGGGGGGGGGTGTATGGGAACCAGAAGTCAGACGACCAGATGTATGTGATGTCATTTTCTATAGAAATAATGTTTTAACAAACTATCCTCAGCACTCTTTCTAGATGTATCCAAGGCTTTTGACATGATTGACCACAAAATGCTTATAAATACCTTGAAGGCCTTCTCCTTAAAAAAACATGCACTCCAATGGTTTCAATCCTACCTGCAGGGCAGGCAACAGGCAGTCCTATAGCAGAAGAAGCTATCATCTCACCTACCCATCACATTAGGAGTCCCCAGGGCTCAGTACTAGGACCCCTTTTTTTCTCCATCTTTATTAACGACCTTCATTCAGTCATCCCAGATGCTACCTGCATTCGATATCGGATGACTCCACCTTAATTTGTTCTGACACCTGACCAGCTACTTTATTCACATTAACCCAAAATACCTTCAATACAGTGGAAAAATGGCTCTCCAATCAACATCTAATCCTAAACCCCAACAAAACTAAGTTGCTCCTCTTCTCCCTCACATGCAGGACTCCCCTGCCACCCTTCAACATAACTGGCAACAATGACACTATCATCTCCCCAGAAGCCCAAACTAAACTACTGGGTGTCATAGTTGATAACACCCTGAAGTTTGATGCACACATCAATCAAACTATCAAAACCATTAATAAAAAACTTCGCTCTCTTTACACCCCACTTGCTAGAACTGCAATTGCCCGTTCCCATCTGCTATCAACGCATCCCTACGCCTCACCTCTATTCTCCAACTTAAACAAAACAGAGCTTAATAAACTATCATCCTGCTATAACCACATTGCCAGATTTGCTACTGGCACAGCCTACCGGACACACCACTGTCACAACCTACATCGCCTAGGATGGCTTGAACTGCCAAGCTTACTGCAGTTCAACCAACTAATAGTGGCACATAAAGTCCTTTACCAACCAGAAAATACACCTGCACTCAAAATTATTAGCCCCTACACCAGCACCCATTCACTGCGATCATCCACTAGACTCCTAATTCAAACATACAAATCCAACTACTCAGCGGGGGACTCTGTTTGCCAACTCTGTTGGAAAAATATGGAACAGACTCCCAGCTGACTTGACCCTAGAACCCTCACTAACTTGATTCAAAAACAAATTCAAGAAATACTTCAAACTCGTTGGTTATGTCCTTGCACTAACCCCGACTAGTGACCTCTTTATTTCTTAGGTGCCGTACCTTCAACTACTACTACTTTTTTCTACCACTCCATTTCAGGAAGGGTCAACTGTATAACTGATATTCATTGTGTCTTAAACCTGACTGTAATGTTATGTATGTTTAACTTTGAAAATATTGTTATGTTTTGTAAAGTGTTTTATAATAAGTTAGTACTATATGTGCTAAATGCTGGTATTGCTTATGACTGTAATCTGCTTGAAACTAGCATTTACTAAATGTTCAATGTGAATTATTATCTTGGAGCTTTTCTCCCCGGGCCTCTGCTGAAAATGGACATGTATCCAGTCGGATTATCCCGGTCAACAAATGTAAAATAAATAAATTAGAGGAGACTGAAGTCTCAGCAGCAGTCTGCTTCTTGGAACCTGACAAAGAAGGATTTCTCACCCACTTTATCTTGCCTTGCACTAGTGAGTGATCAGGGAACAATACTTCTTTAGATCAGTCAGGAAAATATAGTGAGGTTATTTAAGTGCAGTTATTCTGTATCCATGTGAATCTATTAATCTGTGTTATTTTAATATTTCCTGTGTCTAAAATTCTGGTGTTTATTGCAAATAGATATTTAGTATTTTCATGCTCTTTTCTTATTTATTATTAAATATATTTAAACTTGTCATTGTGGATAATCCTTTAGAGAATATTTTATCCTTTGAGAATACTCGTATCTGTTTGGTAACTCTGTGGCCACTCCTGAAATCCTTATGCCATCGGTCAAAAGACCATCATTTGTATTAATATTAATTTCACTCAGTATAATTGGGTACCCTTTCTAACAGCCTTAGAGTAACTGGCTTGGAAGTGTCTGGCGGCAGTAACCACCTTATAGTTTGGGCAGAAGGGGGCAGAAGTAGTAAATCTGTGCCAGCCTTTCCCAGGTGTGTGCAGTTGTGTACAAATCAAATCTCAAAGTGTGTGTGTGTGTGTGTGCGTGTGTATGCATGTGTGTGTGTGTGCGTGCGTGTGTCAGCTGCTTGGGGCAGGGACAAAAAGCACTGTTTTTTGCAGAGAGAGTGCTGGAGGACTTGACTTGGAGACACTGCTGAGGACTTAACCCAATGGCTGTGCAAGTGTGGAGGCTTACTGGTGACCTGGGAAGAGAGAGAGTAACCCAGACCTCGGGCTGAGTGCGTTTCCTGTGTGCTCTTAAGGAAAACTGTGCTTGATGCAGAGAGTTGCATCTGGAAATACTGGGTGTATCCATTCCTGTTCCAAGTGAACGTCCCTCTAAAGTGTCAGTGGTGAGGATTCAGGCTCATTGAATATTGGCTCAGAGTGGGGATGTCACAGTAGCCTTAAGACAACAATCACTGTTCCTGACTTTTATCTGAATACCTCGAATTCAATGCAGATAGCCTTGCATATCCTATCTTAATTCTAATAAACCACTCTATGCAAGAAAAATATATTCCCACCTTACAAAAAAAAAGTCTGTAAAATACCTGTCCATAAAGATGACTCATCAACTAAGCTATAGACCCATCTCCATTCTCTCACTCTTACCTAAACTTTTGGAAAGATGTACTCACCCTCAATGCATTAAATATATTATTTCTCATAACATCCTCTCTCCCTCACAGCATAGTTTCAGATCCAATAATAATACAACCACAGTCCTTCTAAGGTTCACAAATGTAATAAACCACAATAGAAATTCAGGTCTTCTAACCTCAGCCATATTTCTAGACCTACAAAAGGTATTCAAAAATAGTCAATCTTCAAATTCACCTAACTACACTCTCTTCCTAAGGGCTATCACCCTCCCTACTTAACTGGTTTCTTGGTTCCCTCACAACAGGTCACAAGTAGTGAAATGGCAAGATGATTTCTTCCCTTTCTTTTCCATATCCACTGGAGTCCCACAAGGCTCCATCTTAGGACTACTGTTTAAATTATTAATCAACGACCTAATCACAGCACTGAAAGAGGCCACCATAGTACAATACGACAATGACTACACTCTAATATGTCCTGCTAGGACACCACCCATGTTTCACTCACTCACACACAAATCCTTTTTCTCCACAGAAGCTTGGCTCGACAACTCACAACTCTTCCTGAATCCAAAAAAAAATAAACTACTGCAGTTCACCACCAAACACTCTCTCTCTTTCTAAAAAAAAAAAACTACCTTTAATACACTGTCATCAAACAATACCAATGCAGAACAGGTATCCCACACAAGACTACTAGGTGTGATTATAGATGACCCAACAAAAGCTAGGCTGCCTCTGTAGAATAAAACACTACCTTTCTGACTCTGCTAGACAACTAATAACCACTTCTTTTCTACTCCCCACCATATTATACGACTCTCTTATCCTAATCAATTTCAATTCCTCTTTCTCAACCAAACTAAAACAACATTACAATAAAGTGTCAGTGGGGCAACAGGTAGCACAATCATCTTTGTTACAAAAGGCTGTGGGTTCTATTCCCAAAGAAGTAAATCAATTGCTGACACTGCAGTGCAGCATAAGGGAGTGCTGCACTCCTAAGAGTGCCATCCTTCAGACGACATATTAAACTGAGGCCCCATCTGCTTAGCTTGGTTGGAGCTCTGGTAGGTGTAAAAAATCCTACTGCGCATATCGAAAAGAGTTGTGGAAGTGCCCTGATGCCCTGGACAAATTTTCCTTTAGTAGTATAAATACCTCCTCAGGTCTCCCCTGAAGAGATACTACTAGATTAGTGGGGGTATGCTGGTTAACAGAGGATAAATAAATACATAAAATAAATTTGCAGCCCACCAACAATATAAATTACATCACTGCCTTCTGTAAAACAACTAAACTGGCTTAAAGTAACTAATTCTCTGCTGTACTCACAATTAATTACAGCTTTCAAACTACCGCACAACAACCCTGAAAAATTCCCATTCTCTTTACTCCAGCATTCAACCTTGCATTACTAAGTGACCTCTGCGCTACACTGACAAATCATTAGTCTCCATAAATAAACCTAACAACAATGCAGAACACTTCCTGCATTTACACTGCATTCCTTATGGCTGGAATACTTAACAGCTTCCATGATTCCCAGTGTGGTGTTTGGCAGTGCTGTGTTCAACCACAGGTCCTCTCTGCCAATACTATCTACAGCAAAGTAGCCAAATTTGTGGCCACCCCACCCCCATCATCTCACTACTGTACTGTACTGTATTAAATAAGATAAACAGTACGACTTTCATAAACAGAATACTGTGCAAACAGGTGTTCAAACGGCAAATACTACTTCAAATTCGCTGGCCGGATTCAATCAGAATAATTACTTGTCAAAAACAGACTAAATAACTCAGATCCTCCCATCAGAAGCAACTGTACAGTCTAGAAACAAACTCCAAATTCAGAGAGAGTTCTCTATGTGGGTCAAGAATGAACCTCCCTTCAGTTAGATTCTTAGTCTGAATGACTTCAAATTTTCACTCAACAGTCTTTAGCTTTTGCCAACAGTTTATCAAAAAATACTATGCCTAGATTCCCCATCAATGTTTTTCATTTTCAAGAAATTTAGTGCCCCTTTCTTTTCCTTACACTTAAATTGCTTTGCATGGTAACAGAACATTTTCTTTATTTAAGCGAGCATACCACTCCCATTAGCTATATGCATGATCCGTGTAACAGTGACATTATCTTGTATAGGTCATCAGCTGATGCATCCTTTCATGCAATAAAGAATACCAAGTCTTTTTTCTGCATTTTTGACTAACTCAATGTGAAAAATGTATATACTGAAGTAGGAAAATGTCAAGAAATCTTAAAATCGATAAAATTTCAAGAAATTCACCTTCAGAAGATACAACATAGAGGTAACTTGTTCCAACTAGCTTGTTCTTTTGCACCAGTTTCTCCATAAAATTAAAAAATAAAAGCAAACATACAGTGCAAAAAAATGAATATCAGTGAGTGAAGGTAAAAGTTACAGACAAAGCCAACAAGAACTGTTTATGACCAAATGCTACAGTCAAACAGCTCGTCAAATAAGGAAAGGCACTCTTTAAACTCACTTCTATCCATTTCACTGTTAGCTTATATTATACCAAGCTGTTTTGAGCAGCATTGGCTAGTGGTGTTTGGCTGTAAATTCAAACTAGCCTAGATAGAGTGATAAAACCTTAACCTCCTATACATGGAGAGGTACATATCTGACTGCCCCCCTCAAGCCAGTTTAAACCAAAACACTGATAAGTCAAACCCCCCATTCTTTTTGCCTGTGCAATTATCCACCACGTACAATTTACTTCATAATTTAGGTGAGATTAATCCATGTATTTGCTAAACTCTTACCTACGCCAGGTCCTAAACTATTTCAAAACACCACACTGATTGGTTTTATTACTGGCCAATATTGGGGAAATCCTCACTTTACTCATTACCCCCCCACATCTTTACATTTATACCCCCAAGACATTCCCACTTGATCCCTACTGACTGAATTACTAAAACACAATCAGTTAGCTGCAGCTACCTATACGTCACCACCATAAAATCCCTGCCTTTGCATCAAACCCAACAAAATAAATCTCTACCTCCTTCGCTCTCCATCATATTTTAACTTTCTGAATCTGAATTCAAATCTAATTTCCATAAATACAGGCACAAATAGCAGTAAAAGTTTTAGTACTATTAATATGTATACTACTTTGTAAGGAGTACACCAGAAGCAGCTGGCATTATTCATTTTTCTAACAGTCTAGGACATAGCAAGAACTGTTCCCTACATTACTAAACAAGAGCATTAATACTCCACAACTTGCATGCTGGCAGGACAGACTAATTAGTGTACAGGTTGTAAAGCCAGCAACACCCACAAAAGTTCAGGCAGCACCAGCTATTGAAAACAGAAGCTCCAGCTGCCATGTCCCCTGCTCCGCAAAGTAGATTAGAAACCTGAACCATTGACATATTGGAAAATAAAAAGTTTCAGTCTCCCCAAACACTGACAAAAACACATTTACTCACCAATGGGGAGCCAAGCGTCTGCAAACATCTTCATGCAAACAGAAAGACATATGGCAGCAGTGCTGCGGGGGTGGGGGTGGGGGGGGGCAGCATCTTTCAGTTTTTTAGAAAGCCAATTGGTCATAGAAGACAGCATAGAATGACGACTGAATGAAGAAGTTAGCACACAGGATGCCATAATTTAAAAAAAGACATGCAACTTCTTTTACTTTTCAAATAACTGCATTCTATAATAATATCAACAATCCACTGCTGCACATGCATAAAACTGGTTTACCCAAGGCTGGCTTAATAATTTGTTCACTCAGGCTATGTTCTTCTGATCAAATCACACCAGCCATGAGCAAACACAACATCATCTACACTCACTTGTGGATTACTGGTCAGACACTAATAAATCCAACTAGCAGCATTAACTACCCTTAGCACCTTTTCTCCCCTGATACTTAATGCTCTAGGTAGCAGAAATGAAAGAACTACACTTTTTAAATTTACAACTTCTGCTAACAGCTCTTGGTAACAGCAAGACTTAACATTTATACCATTTGCATATAGCTCTTGTTAACAAGATCAACTCTCTACCTCCATTTATTATCCAGACATAGGGCTCTTCGTCCAAGGAGGAGGTATGCCATTTCCACTTTGTACTTATCATGGCAGAAAGAGCAATAGGCTATCCAATTACTGTTACAGTGACGACTCTACAATTATCACCAGTTACAGCTCTTTGTAACACAGAGCTATTCGTCTACTGTTGTTGACTTCCCAACTTTGTACAAGTATCTCCTGCTGGTAGCAGGAGATGCGTCCATTTGTTAGTGCTTGCTGAAAACTCCTCACATATCTGCTTTTAGTTTAATAAGTTATACTTTTACTTAGATATATTTCTGTGTGGCAGCCGGAGATACTTCCCAAGGCATTATTCTCTACTCTATGACACTTAATATCAACACACTAAAAGCCGTCACTCTGAGCGAGGGTTACTCTTCTACTCCATCACCCATAAGAACTTCCGCATCTGCATGAATCTCTTCATATCAAGGAGAGATTCTAAGTTACTAATCAGACTAGATATCACTTACCTTTGACAAAAACTTCAATTCTCAATAGCTTTTACTGCTCCAGTTACCCTTGCTGTGCTCACTTTGGTTCTCATCTATTTTAATTCCATCCCTCTACAGCTCTCATTACTGTCTTTGGAAGTACTGGATCTCACAGCACTACTCCTGCTATCCATTAGATTATAATTATCTTACTCTTTAGCCCCACAGCGATATTCTTGCACCAGTATCCCGCGATCTCCAACTGTTGACTCCTGAGCAAGTACGAGCTTTATTTTTTTCCTTCACAAGTTAACAGCTCTTGGTTACAGAACTGCTTCATCTCCCAGTCCATGTTCAAGAAAAATCAATTCTGCTGATCCTATCGTTATTACACAAACACCTTAATTCTTTGCTAACAACCCTTGATTTAATGTATATACAGTATGGCTGAACCAAGCAGTCTTTCCACCATCTCCTTCCCTCTGGTAGCCAAATTCACAATAATGTCATGCCTAAATATAGCAGATTCTATCCAGATCATACTAATCAAACTTAGCCGACAACCTAGCCCAGAGCTACCCAATGTTCAAATCACACCATCTAACAACTTTGACTATCTTTTCTGGAACTTAAATTAAACAGGAAACAGATCCCATTGAAACACTACTTGCAATATTATGAGACAAAGTCTTAATCCAAGTATATACTACCCTCAGAAGATTCAAGCTATCAAGAGACACCCACCAAATCAGGTTCCATACTATAAATAGTAATACAGCAGGTGTGAGGATCTAAAAATTACTCTTGGTAACAAACAGTATTAATAAATGGACTACTCAAGGGCTGAGTAACCACAGAGCAATCAAGTATACTCGCTCTTACAGAATCCTGGAAAAAGGATAACTTTTGCTCATTACTTTTATGAAAACCAATTATAACATTCAGACAGCATCCAGCTAGGCTTGAGGACTGGAGATACAGTACCACTTCTTATCAAACACTATTATTTAGTTGACATAATGGACATATCTCAAACAAAGGCGTTAAATGACAAAATCCCCAGATGGCTTAGGGACTGACCCCATTACTGGCAAGCACAGCAGTACCTCTTCAATTACACCACTGGAGCATGTGTTGAAAGAGATATATACAACTACTTACCTCAAAAACATAACCATCATTTTAGGCTTCGGTATAAACAAATTAGGACTTTTGACCACCCAATCTTGGTTCTATTAAGAAAGAAACCTACTTTTCTGAACCTAAGTGAAAGCTACCTGCTACATACAAAGTAACAGAACAGCTCAAAATGCAGACCCTGAACCTCCTCACCCCCAAATCAATGTATACTAACTCTACATGCACACAACATTTATGGATGGGAACCTTAAAAAAACGTGCAGCGCAGTCTTTAGTACACAACTGCTTCACTTTAATACAAGCAAGAAAGTTAAATTCCATCATCTGTCTCCCCCTGCACACAAAAAATCCACCATGCTACCCAATGTCTTAACCTTAAAACTAGTTAGTTCAGCTATAAACTAGACCAAATCCTACAAAGAAACAAAAATTCAGTTCTAGATAATTTTTAATATCACATACTCGACTAAAGTTCATTTCATTCAATGCTTTAAGTTACCACTGCCCTGTATTCTCATTCTGGTCATTTAAAACAAATCCCTTTCACAAGTGGTAGTGGACAGGCTGAAGCAAGAAACTACAGAGTCAAATCTGCAAGCCTTCCTAGAAAACACATGCACAATTAAACAAACCCTAATTTTGCACTACACTATTTTATGAGGCAGCTAGCAAAAGTACAAGGTATTGACATGGAAGCTCAGGGGGTAGAGCTGCTCTTGGCTTATAACTGAAATCACAACTCAAACTCGGCATGGAAGGAGTGAGAAAAAAAAAGTACTCACCATAATGTTCCATGTTTGTTGTCCATCTCGCCCTTCATTCTCACTTGTTGGGTTCCCAGCCGATCCTCGGCTCCGACCCAGCCGAATACACTAGCTTCAAGTCTTTTACTTGGCTCGTGGCTGAATAGGTATCTCACCATGCAGTGGTGTAATTCCCCAGTTCTTGTTTGCTGCCAATCATACCAATGTGTGTATAATAATCATGTAACATCAGGTATAGAAATAACAAGGAAATTCAGAGGAGCTACTTCACTAAAGAAGAAATATCTCTCATCTAGGTCCTCTAGGATCCCTTGGCTGGGGGAACATGGGAGAGTCATAAGAATGAAGGGAGAGATGGACAACAAACATGGAACGTTATCGTGAGTACATAACTTCTTTATCTTATGCTGTCCTATCTCGCTTTCATTCTTACTTGTTGGGACAGCGTCCCTAGCACCACTTTCCTGGGTGGCTCACGGGAGTATACCTTTGAGCACAGTGGAACCAAAGGAAGCCCTATCTCTGGAGACCATATCAACTTTGTAATGAGTAATAAAAGTATGGGGTTTTGCCCATGTAGCAGCAGCACAAATACTGTCCACTGATAACCTGGCTAGGTAAGCAGAGGATGTTGCTAAGGCTCTAGCCGAGTGGCCTCTAATTTTGACTGGTAATTTCCTGTTATTTGAGGTGTATATACAGATAATGCAATTTGAAAGCATAACTTTTGAAACTGGCATGCCCTTCTTAGCTTCTGAAAAGGAGATGAACAATTGGACTGTTTTTCTAAGATCTTTATTTCTATGCCAATAAAACCTAAGTTGCCTATGCACATCCCTCCTATTCTGCCTTGTTGCTATGATTAGGAAAAAACACTGGGAGCTTGACTGATTGATTCAGATTGGCTTGAGAACAAACATTTGGCACAAAGGATGGATTAGTTCATAGAGATACTCTATCCTTATGGAAAATCAAGTATGGCGGCTTGATTGATAGAGCTTGCAGTTCTGAGACTCTTCTTGCAGATATAATGGCTACTAGGAGAATAGTTTTCCAAGAGAGGAATTTGAGATCACATGATGATGAAGGCTCAAAGGGAAGTAATGTTAGGTGAGTCAGGACAAACTTCAGATCCCATGGTGAGACAGGTTATTTTATGGGAGGTCTCAATAAGCAAGTGCCTTTTAAAAATGCTTTACACAATTTGTGTGACATCAGTTTAGGAGTGTATTCACCAATGTGGAAATTATAAATTGCAGTTAGTTGGACTCTAATTGTAGCTGCGGCAGAGCCTTACTGGAAAAGTTCTGCAAGAAATTCTAAAATTGAACTAACTGGGGCAGAAAAGAGATCAATATTTCTTGCTTTTGTCCAGTAGGAGAACCTCTTCCATTTACTAGCATATAACGTCCTGGTAGAAGCCTTGTGAGAGGATACTAAAATGGTGTGAAGTCTTGAAAACTGACTAAGCTTGGAAGTGGAGCAGCCAAGCTGTCAAATTGAGGATTTGGAGAGCAGGATGAAGTGTTCCTGACGTATGGGTCAGAAGGTCTGGAACTGGATCTAGAACCCACGGTTTCTCCTGTAGGTGAGGCCAGAGAAAAGGGAACCAAATCTAATCAGGCCAATATGGAGCAATGAGAATCAGCCTGCCTCCCAAGGATTTTGCTTTCTGAATGACTTTGGGTATCAGGGAAAGGGGGGTGCATACAGAAGTCCCGAGGTCCAATCGTGAACAACTGCGTCTCTTGGTGTCTACACCACAGGGTGGATTAGGGTAAAATAGCTGCTGCATTTGGTACTAATGGGGGATTAGGGCAAAATAGCTGCAGCATTTTGTATTCATGGGAGTGGCAAATAGGTTGCAGCAAGGCTGGCAACATTTTCAGAAAATCTTCTCCGCTATGTTTTAGTTTAGAGACCAGTCGTGAGGCATTAATATCTCCCTGCTGAGTTTGTCCGCTATCATGCTGGATTTCCCCGGGATATGTATTGCTACCAGAAAACGTTGGGAAGAGATAGCCCATTGCCATACTGTCAGCATTTCTTGACAAAGGGGGCATGATCTGGCTCCACCTTGTTTGTGTACCAGACTACCGACATATTGTCTGACTGGATTGCAATCATTCCTAGTGGAAGAGAGTCCTGGAGTGCTTGCAACACCAGAAGCACTGCTCTCATTTCTAGAACATTGATGTCCAAATGAACCTCATGTTCTTGCCATGTGCCTTGGACTGCTCTTCCCAGATAATGCCCCGCCCCCCATCTGGGAGGTGTCTGTGGTCACTGTAGATATGGGCTGTTGTGGCACAAAAGGCTGTCTGATGGTCATGTGACTGGACCGAAGCCACCACAGAAGATCTCTCTTGCATGACTCCAATTCTGATCTGGTGAGACATGGAAAGTTCTTGTAATGACCACTGAGCAAAAGGAGCCATTGAAAATTTCTCATATGCATCCTGGCTAGAGGAACAAGGGTGACAGTTAATGCCATGGTCTCCAGGACCTTCAAAATTGTTTTTGCTTTCACCTTGTTTCTGGGTAGAAGGTCGGCTATTTGCTCTCTGAGAACAGAGACTCTGTCAGGAGGCAGACTTGCCATCATAGAAATGGTGTTGAGATCTGTGCCTATGAATGTAATATGCTGACAGGGCGACGAGGCAGACTTTACCAAACTCACTGTTATGCCTAACTGAGAGCAGGTTCGTAGTGTGCTGTCCCTCGCCTGTAAGAGTAGAAGCTTGGTGGTGGCAGTCAGGAGCCAGTCATCTAGATACAGGAACACTTGGAATCCTAGATGTCTCAAGTGAGCCGTGACTACTGCCATGCATTTGGTGAACACTCTGGGAGCTGTAGTGAGACCTAAGGGCAGATCTTGAAATTGATTATGACTGCTCCCAGCCAGAAGCATAAATGACTCCTTGATGCACTGTCCATTTTTTATGTGGTAGTACGCATCTTGGAGGTCTATTGAGCACATCCAATCGTCTTTCCCTAAAAAGGGAAGAATTGACTGCAGTGTCACCATTCGGAACTTGGACTTCTTCATGGATTCGTTTAGTTTGCTGATATCCAATATGAGTCTCCAGTCCCCCTGTTTTTTTTGGCACTAAAAAGAATCTTGAGTAAGTTCCGAATCCTATTTGGTCTGCGGGGACTTTTTGGATGACTCTTTTGTCTAGCAACTTTTGAATTTCTACAGTTGCTTGTTCCTCTCGACTGGGTGGAACATCTGGGATTGCACTGATTTGTGGGACAGGATGGCAAAAGGGAATGGAATAACCTCTGGATATTATACTTTGTACCCATTTGTCTGTTTGATATCTCACCAGGCTTCTGGGTACAAAGTTAACCGCCCCCCCCCGACTGCCTCCAGAGTAGAGCAGACGGGCCTCCTTTCAGGAGTGCTGGTAAGGCCAGCCACGAAAGGAATTATGGCCACCCTGGTTTTGCAGACCCCCTCTGCCTTGTGGACGTCTACCATTATTACCTCCCCCCACTGCCCCTGGGGAAGGGTTCACCTTGTGCGTCTTGAAAAACTCCCTGGGATCTTTTAAACCACATTTTCCCACTCTTCTGGCCTTTTGGGTAAGGTCTTGAAGGTACAGAAAAATGTACTCCAAAGGCAGAGAGAGTTTTTCTTTCCTGCTCGCATCTAGTGAGTGTGTCCTTGACTTTCGGTCCAAAGAGTGAGGAACTATCAAAAGGGGCATTGACAAACGTAGACTTGAAAGGTTCTGCAAAATTATAGAAGAGCATCCAGGAGTGTCTCCTTAGGGAAACTCCTGAACCCGCTGCCCTGCTCGCTCCACCCCTGCATAGGATATCAGTCTCATGGAGGAGTTAACTACGGAATTTAAGGTAGACAGCTGAGAGGTCACCTTTTCCGAGACCCCTGCAGTTAATGAACCTTGGAGAGCATCTCCTAACTCCTTCAAGAGATCTCTTTGTAGTTTCGTAAAGTGCATAAGATACTTCAGCGATCTAAGGGTAAAAGTCACTGATAAAAAAACACGTTTCCCATATCTGTCCATCGTTCGAGAGTCCTTGTTCAGTGGATGGACAGATGAGGATGTTTCCAAAAGTTCCTTCTTGGTGGCTGCGAGCCAGGACTTCGCACTAGTGTATTTGGCCCTGAGGCTCTGACCAGTATACTCCTAACATATAAAGCTACGTCAAACCCAGAGCTGTTGGACATGCTACACCTAAAGAAATCCCAATCCCTCCGAGCTACATGCTCTAGAGACCTAAACCTTATCATCACAATAAACAGGATATGCTGGAGGGATAGATTCCTGTCCCAGAGACTTCCCATACTCTGGAACAGGCTACCCATCTATGTCAAGCAAAGTTCTTCATTAGCACTCTTCAAGAAAAATCTTGATGAGTGGATGGGAAATAGGAAATACACCACGGGGATCACTTCTGTGTCTCTGCTCGACAGTGGCACAGGAAAATAACTTTCTTGGGTGGTGAAAGCCAAGGAACCTTGTTGGCTAGGCTTACATAGGCCCTTGGGCCGATAGCCTAGTACCTACCTATGAACCTATGCTTCCACCACCATAGCATCTACAGGGACGCCTTTCATGAGAAAATCTTTTTCAGATGGAGCTGACAAGAACTTATTTGGCCTCCGAGGGACTGGCTCAATAGTGTCTGGTGACTCCCACGCCTTTTGACTAAACAATTCCAATAGCTCATCAAAAGGCGGAGACACCTAGGAGGCTGAAGGTTGAGATCCAAAGGCCTTCAGGTACACAGACTCCTCATCAGAAGGGTTAATGTGTTTCCAGCCGCCTCTCTGTTGGTTCAGGATTCCAAGATATCTGCAAAGGAGATATCTTCAGAGGACGACCGTGGGGACCCTTCTGACTCCTTGAGGTCAGTGTCAGAGGTGATGGACTCATCAGGGGAGTCTATGTGCTTCCTCTTACATGTTCTCTTTTGAGGAGCCTCCTCAGAAGGGTAATCTGGGGAGGTCTCAGAAGAGTGGGGTTTGCCCAACGGGGTTCCCTGCGGCTCTGAATCTCTGCTGTCCTGTGGATAGGGCGGTGCCGAGACAGAAGCCGGTACCTTGGGGAGAAGAATACCAGTATCCTTTTGTACAGCTGCAGGTGGGGACAGCACACTCCTCATCAGCTTGAAAGCAGATTCCCCCAGCTCCGAGGAAACAGAGGGAATCCCTGGCCCTGAGGAGACGGACTCCGAGGCTGATGTAGGAGCCGAGCTCAGCCAAGCTGAAGCTCCGAGAGGTAAACTCGCGTCTGAGTCCCCCCCCCCCCCCCCGGAGCCAACCAGAGAACTTTGGCCCCTACACACCTCAGACGGCACAGAGTGTGTCAGAGCAGGGATCAGTTCCGAAATCTTCTGAAGACGTCTCTGAACCTAAGAGTCTACAGCAAGTGGTATCTGGCATCCCAGCTCCGAAGATTCAGCTTGGCTTAGAGGAGGAATATTCATGGATGTAAGAGTCTTGGATGGCTCTGAAACTGGTTGGGTCAGAGCCAAAAACAATTTATCCAGCGCAGGCAACTTCAAAAGTCTGTGCACCACCCTGTCCACGTCATCGTCTGACAAGCTCCTAGAAGACCTGAAGGAGAGGGTTGTTGAACGAGATCTCAGAGTAGGGGAGACCGGTACTAGTTCAGTGGACCGGCTCCAAAAAGAGGTCTCTTTTGGTTCCAAAGGCCATGGAGCTGAAGGACTTGATTTGCCCAATTCAATGATCTCTCTCAGTTCTGAGGTCTGCAGAGCCGAGGAGATTAATGTTTCTGAAGTTTTGGCATTTCTTAAAGCCTGATCGCTTTGGTTCCTTTTCTCTGCTTTCCTTAGACATCATAAGAAGGAACACAACTACTAATACTGGAAAAAGAAGGTAAGCACTAACTACACCTCTATAGAAAAAACTAACACATGCAATTTAACTATCCTAACAGTATAATAAACACAGCACATCTATTAAGAGAAAAACGGAAAGGAAACTGCTCTGCCCTCTAAGTTAAACGGGCATTAGGCCATCTAACTTCAATGGACCTAGAGCTACAACAATGGACACAATAGACAACCTTCTAAGTTAAACAGGTACTTGGCTCTCTAACTAAAATGACCTAATACACACAGACAAGGTAATACACACTCTAACCAACTATTCTACAGAAAAAAATTGACTGTAAAGAGAACTGGCCTTGCAGCTAATGACGGCCAACAAGCAATAAACACAGTAGCAAGATGAAATGCACAGGAAAACTCTAACCAACATTACAGTAGAGAGATTATCTATATTAATAAACCTAGACTAATAATTATAAGAAAAGCCAAGAAATGTATAAAGTTTTTCATAAACTTAGCCACAGCCAAGGAGAGAGCATCCAAACTCGTAAAGCGGCAAACGAGATCTGGGAAATGACACCACTGCATGATGGGATACCTATTCAGCCACGAGCCAGGTAAGAGACTTTGAGCTAGTGTATTTGGCCAAGTCAGAGCTGAGGATTGGCTCCGAACCCAACAAGTAAGAATGAAGGCGAGATTGGACAACATAACATAAACAGTTTAATGCATATTTCCATGAAGAATGCTTAAAGTTTAAAATAGCGTGCAGAACAGCAACAAATTCAGCCAAATTCACATACCTCAGATATAAGCAAATGACCCTTGCATCAATCCCTAAATATTTACAGCTAAGTGCACACAGTATCCTCCACAGCTTCTGTCATGCCTGCCAGTTTCATAACATTAACAAATCATGAACATCCCACAGCTGGCTTCCAATAGTCAAACAAACTAGACAAAAAGTCAGGGGCTAAATTGAGCCTACTTCATTTTGTCTTGCTTAGACTGTCGTCATCTGTTATTGACATAAATCTTACTTTGACCCCAGGAACTGTACCTACCCAATTCAAACATGCGATTATTGTACCCTTACCCAAGGAAGTCACCCCCTCCTCCACTTGGGCGAGAGACTTCAGACCTGTTGCCAAGCTCTGTCCCTTGACAAGAACCTTTGAAAAGTTCATTTATAAACAGATTTTCAATCACAAATAAGCATGGAATGCAATGTGACGTTCACCAAGAATTTTAAAAAGAGTTTAGTACAGTCATAGCAATATACACAGTGACTAATTCAACATATTCAAGTGTGAATGATGGTCTTCCAATAGCTGGGTATTTGGTAGCATTTTAGCCTTCTAGACTGTCACTCATATTCTGTTACTACAAAAACAGGAAATTCTTAGTAATGACTATGCAGTCACATGGTTTAACTGTATTTGACTGACAGAACTTTTGGGGGTCTCAGTAAATTCAACACTTTCAGAAAAAAGGTGTATTTGACTCAAGTGCACCTCAGTGCTCAGTGCTGGGTGTGTTATGTCATTAATGGAAAAAAAAAAGAATCACTACACTTACCTACACTAATGCGACTATGTAAGCAAAATATAGTATTATTTTAGAATTTACATGTTTTCTTTTACAGTTTACTTGTTGCTGCCTGTCCACTACTACTTGTGGTAGGGTTTTAGTTGTTTTAAATGACCAAAAACAAGCTGGGATTCCATCTCAAACCAACTCAAAATTGAATGGAGTACTGGGCAGCAGCACAGACTCTGGGTGGTGCCTATTTGGTTAAGAGTTGTAGAGATGAATGGCTTTAGGAATCAACTGTGGCACACATTCTCTAGATAGCAGAATGTGGACCACACACTGCATGCAGTGTCATGGCTAGCCACTAAATAACGTAAATTTACTACAGATGACTTGGTTCACATTAACTAATGTCTCCAAAAAAGGACATGGATATTTGCTGCTGATAAATGGTTCGAGAGCCCCACCTACTCCAACCTATACCATGAATTCAAGCTAATGGCAGGAGGGGCTATATGCCTCTATTGGTCAGTGTGTGTGCATGCCATAAATCCCAGCAGGCCTGAACCAATAAGATGTTGGCAGCTGCCCAGCCTGGATTACCTGGAACAGCTCTGCTGAATGAAAGCTAGAAGCAAAACCAATTAACCTGCCAAAAATAAACTAAGCTTTGCTACATTGAATATAGCTTCATGAACTGTATGCAGCTTGCAATTGGATGACATGACCTTAAGGAAGGGACCTGACATCCTGTATACCCTAGAAGACAAGATGGAAGGGTAGTGTAGCAAAGCCATGTGGCTTGGGATCCAGAGTTTATTACTCATGGGGAGGACAGACTAGAAATGATATGGTAGTTGTGGTGAAGGAAAGCCTTCTGGAGTCAGTGAAGGATGCTATCAGAATTAGTTACAAACTCATGATAATCA
Organism: Protopterus annectens; assembly: GCF_019279795.1. NCBI lineage: Eukaryota > Metazoa > Chordata > Ceratodontiformes > Protopteridae > Protopterus > Protopterus annectens. The sequence continues at coordinate 803,036,025 of NC_056750.1, read as the reverse complement.
GACTCCATTGTAAAGACAGGCGAGTATTTATAACCTCATCCTATGCCCCACAGCATTCAGGCAGTAGTAGCAGGACATACTAGATAAAGTAGGACAAAGTGAGTTGCTGGTGATAATGGGGGACCTGAATATTCACATCTGGACAGAGAGAACCTGTCTGCCTGGGACCACACAGATGGGGCAACGGGAATAAAGGAGGAAAGGCCACTCTAGACCTCTGTCTGGCAAATGGCTTGATGATAGCCAAAGCACGGTTCAACAAGACAGCCACTCACAAGATCACATACAAGAGTGGCCAATATGCTCTCTCTAAGACCAATAACACTGCATCAATGGACCCAGACAATATCCCAGGATGCCTTCTAAATACAATGAAACACGACCTATCAGGGCCTCTGGAATTACTATTTAACTGTAGCCTCCAGACAGATTTGTGCCTCATGAATGGAGAAAGGCAACCGTCATCACTCTGCACAAAGGTGGGCCCATCTACAGATCCTGGAAACTACAGACCCATAAGTCTCAGTAGTCTTGTATGTAAGGCCATGGAAAAAATTATCATGGAGATGATCAACAGAGATATAGTAAACCTCCAGACACTGGATCCAACCCAACTTGGTTTTGTCAAAGGCAGATCCTGCCTACTCAACCTGGTGGATTTCTTTGAGAAGGTCACCAAAGCAATGGATGAGGGAAAAATCGTTCACACTGCCTACCTTGACCTGGCCAAGGCATTTGACACAATACCCCACTCGAGCATTGCTGACAAACTCAGAGGTTAGGTACAAACCAGTATGTCACCCGGTAAATAGCCAAATGGCTCACAGACAAGACCCAGGAATTTAGAATTGGGTAGTCCACCTCTACAAAGAGGCCAGTCACAAGTGGAGTCCCTCAGGGATCAGTCCTTGGACTGCTCCTTTTTGGCATTTACTTCTCAGAAGTCAAGGCCAATGTCAGTGGTCTCTGGCTGACTAAATTTGCAGATGATTGCAAATTAGGAGCTGTCACTGAATCTCTCACTGACACAAATGTTCTCCAGGAGGGGCTGACACAGACAAACAACTGGTGTCAAAGCCATGGACTAAAACTAAATGCCAAGAAATACATAATAGTATCCTTTGGGAAGTCATCCATCCCTGGTAACTATCACATTGACAATACACCCCTTTGAGCTGACCCAGTAGTCAGGGACTTAGGGGCACACACAGATAGTAATATAGACTTTGACCATCATGTGTCTACAGTGGTGAGGAAATCAATCTACACTGCACAACATATAAACAAAGGTATGGCATCTAAGTCCAAGGAAGTCATTGTTCCACTGTGTTCCCATTCATCAGACCTATCATCGAATACAATGCCCCTTTGGTATGTACTTAACCAGGCATATCCAACAATTGGAACGTCCACAGATGTTTCTCACTAAAAGAATACAGGGCGTAAGTAAAAATGTCCTGTGCAGACCACTTCAGGGCCCTATCCCTGTATTCTGTCTCCTACATGTTTTTGAGGGGAGATCTATGCCTGGCATACAGGGCATTGTCAGACCCCAATCTGATGGACCACCTGAATATCCACAAAACAAACAGTACCAGAATTACCCGTTCTAAAGACAAACCTTGCCTGCGATATAAATAGGTCCTACTCGACAGACAAGCACGTATCCCAGAGACTACCACATCTATGGGACAGGCTCCTCATCCATGTGAAGCAGAGTTCCTCCCAACCCAATTCAAGTGCAGCTTGGATAATTGGATGGGAAACCGGAAATTCATCCCTGGTTTGGCACCTATGTCTCTAATGGGCACAGGTAACCTGTAAATGGTTCATCTCCCAAACCCCTGCTTACACTTATCAAGGGTATCAGAACTTGTCAGAGATTTGGGATGCATGACTAGGCTTAAAAGGCCCTTGTGGTCGTTAACCTGGTAAACACCTATGGACTAATGAATATGCAACTCAGGTAGACTTTCTCCTAGTAAGGAAAGGGCACATGGGTAGAATCTCAGCTTGCAAAGCCATCCCCAGTGAAACAGTTGGTCCGCAGCATAAACCACTGGCTGCCACAATCGACTACAAGTAGTGGTCGAAAAATGCTCTAAGGTCAACAGAGACCAGGCTGAATACCTGGAAGTTGACTGGAGAGAAAGTGCAACAGTTTAAGGAATTATTCCAGGCTCTCTTACCTCAGCAGGATAAGAAAATAGTGGGAGCTGAAGGTGAATGGAACGGCAGCACCTCAACAGAGCATGTGTGAGGACTTCCGAACAGGTATGTGGCTGAACCAGGTATGGAAATAACGCACAGAAGGAAAGCTGGTGATGGAATGCAGAAGTCCAGGTAATTATCAAAAGAAAGAAGGAATGCAGGAAAAAATGGGAGATAGAAAATTGGATCAAGCAAATAAGAAATACTGGTTGGCTAAAAGAACCGTTGCAATAGCAAAACCAGGTATCAGGGGCACTTTACCAACTTCTGGAAAGCAACTAAGTAGATGGAAGAAAGAAACAGAGTGCAAGACAAAGACAGAAAGATAAAGAAAATGGCCATCAAGCACCCTTTAAAAGGGATGTTAACAATGACCTGCAGAGAAGATGGTGGTCATGGTAACAAATGGGGGAAATCAGAAGAATCTTAAAACTGAGACAGAAGGAAAAATAATGGAACAGGTTAACAGCTTCAGGAATCTAGGAAGGGTGGTTGAGGAAAAGGGATGTCTAAATGAGGAAGTAAATTCTAGAATCACAGGGGCTGTAGTCAACGGTCACAGAGTGTCAGGAGTGACAGATAAAAGCCAAAGAAGTTGAAAAGTAAAGTGTACACAGTGGTGTGAGCAATACTTCTGCATGGTGCAGAAACATGGCTAATGGAGACACAGCAGCTGAGAAAGCTAGAAGTGGTGGACATGAAATGTCTGAAATTGTGGCAGGATGCACACTGTGAGAAAGATGAATGATGATATTAGTGCAGAAGCCAAAGTAGCTCCAACTGCAGGCAGGATCAAAGAGAACAGACTACAGTGGCTTGGGCACATGTGCAGGAAATCAGAAGGAGAAGAGTTGAAGAAAACTTGGGAGAGAGAAGGAAAGAGGCAATGAGGACGTCTAACAAAGAGATGGATGGATTATGTGACAAAAGACCTGAGACAGCCAGGCATGACTGTCAACAAAAGTAAGAGAGCGGCACTGAGCAGAGATGTGGCAACATTAGGCACAACACCAAGCCCCATGTAGAAAATGGAGGGAAGGGGGTTGATGATAATTATTTTTAAATAAACAGATGATTACTCAGCCTGCGGCACAAAATTCCAAGACAAGATCCAGTGCCAAGGGAAAGGGGGAATAAATCCCCAACACCTAGGTGATGAGGGTTTACTTAAATGCTTGAGTGTCTGAGGCACTATTAGGGGAAAGAACAGCCATGCCCATCCGGGGGGGGGGGGGGCTGTGCATGTGATCAATGTTGGAGGCCAAGATGTGCAAGGTGTGTTGTCCTAAAGGGGGAATAGACAGAGGACATTGCCTGAGTTGCCATGGAGGCAGGATGATAACTCAGAAAGTATCCCTTACACGTTTGCCCCCAGATGTTAACAGGTCTGCGCACTGAGGACAGACATTAGGGATTAAAGTGAAAACACTCCCTGGTGGATATGTCACTGCCACAAGAGCCAGAATCTCCTCAATGGCCTTCAGCATGGGTCAGAGTCAGTATGGGGAAGGAAAAGGGGTGCTGGTAGAAGTAGTGGCTGAGAAGAGGCACTAGTGGCAGCTGGTGGACAGCTGTGAGGAGAAAAAAAATCTATAAATAAAACTAACATGCATAATGGCATAATGGTTAAGGTTTTTACCTCACAGACACAAGATACAGGGTTTGATACTCAGCTTTGAAGGGAAATGGATTTCTCCTTACCTATGAATAAAAGCAGGGCAATAAATCCATGATCATCATGAATTATACTATCTGCTATGCCCAAAGGTTAGTTGCTACACCCAGGTAGTGCTAAATGATCCACATATCAGGTAGAGCTAAATGACCCACATAATGACGTTCCAAATGTACACAGACAATACAGTCAACAAGGTATTAACCCAACTCAAATTTTGTTGTAGAATGTCACAAATTTTCTCTCCATCACTAGGCAAGCTCTGGCAAAAAATTCTAATTCCCAGGTTAGAATATGGGCTCCAAATTATCACACTTCTAAACAAGGAGAATAAAGTATTCCATTTTATTTGGCAACCATGAACACATTTGCTGCAACACACTTACAGACTTTCAGTGGGTTTCACTAGAGAACACAGATACTCTCCTATTCAACACACCCTTACTTAAGATGACAAATTTGAATTACTGTACCCCCACCTTTTTAAGAAGTGTCTTAACAAAACAGCACTCATACAAACGCAGAGACAATAACAATTAATGAATGATACCAGTAAGATCACACTTTGGAAAAGAAATTGGTGAGACATTAGTTACTAAAACTCACCCAAGCACGTGGAATCCTATTCCAGATGAAATTAAGAAAATATGATTTTTATAAAGTAACTCTCAAAGGCTGTTAACAGCATGTCATGATCATTCTGACACAAGACAGATTGCTGATTTCATCTGCCACAGAAAAAAGTAAAACCTAACTACTTCCAGTGCACTCAGATTTTAACCTAGTAGTGCTTACTTAATTGTTTTCTGATTATTTTTTACTGCATATTTTTTTACACTATAAAAACATCTGGGTGTTTTATATGCTCTTTCTGAACAATCATGGTTGAAAGGGGTCAGAAAATCAGCCCAGCTACCCAAACAACAAGCATAAACCAATCAATCAATAAATAATACTTATTACCAGACAAAAACAGTTTAATTGTTGCTAGATTTAGTCTAAACTTATTTTCTGGATAGCCATTCCAGAAAGATAATGAATCTTGTTCTGTAAGACAGTTTTGTAAACCATACCATTAAAAGATGGGAACAAAATAATTGCACTATCAACATTACGTATCACATCTCCCCTTCACATTTACAAGTCATTACCATGCACTGCGTAATGCAATAAGCAACTGATCCCAATGGTTTACTCACAGTCTTCATGGTATTGCCTATACCCTCTTGTGCACAGAGGAAAGTTTTTTTTTTTTTTTTTTAATCCCACTATTTATAAAACACTTCTAGACTGTAATACTAGAATGCAGCAAATAAGAAGTTATGCACTCACCATAACGTTCCATGTGAAGTGTGCCAGCTCGCCCTCATTCTTCACTGAAGGGGTCGGAGCCGATCCCTCGACTCCGACACGGCCGTTAGCAAAGCTCAAGGTTTACCAGTAGCTCGAGACCAAGCCCCTTATCCCATGATGCACTGCTGGAATTACCTCAGATCTTGTTTGCTGCATGTACCATTTCCCTGTAAGAGAACTAATCTCCCAAGAGAGGAAGAAGGATTGAATAACCAGGATCAGACCAGCCTCTAGGTCAACTATCAGCCAGGAAGGGGATGGAGGGAGGGACGTAAGAATGAAGGCGAGATGGAACAACTCACATGGAATGTTATGGTGAGTACATAACTTCTTAATGTGAAGTTGCTTAATCTCACCATTCATTCTTCACTGATAGGTAGCATCCCTACCATCCTAAATCTCGAGTGGCTCATGGGAGTACATTCTTCAGGACCATAGACCCAAAGGAAGCCCTGGTCCCTGGAGGCCTTATCAACTTTGCAATGAGTGATAAAGGTATGAGATTTAGACCAAGTGGCGGCAGCACAAATGTTATCAAGGGGCAATTTGGCTTGGAATGCAGAAGACGTAGAAACTGCTCTGGTAGAATGAGCTTTAATCCTGTGTAGTAAGGGCATATTAGCAGCTGAATAAACGAAGGTGATACAATCAGATAGCCATTTAGAAAGAGTTATTTTAGCCACTGGTCTACCTTTTCTGGCTTCAGAGAGAGACGCAAAGAGCTGGTATGATTTTCTAACATTTTTTGTTCTGTCCAAATAATATCTAAGCTGTCTGTGAACGTCAAGTCTGTGCAGCATACACTCTGGTTTGTTGGAATGGTTGGGGAAGAAGACTGGTAACTTAATGACTTGGTTGATATCGGATTCTGAACAAACTTTGGGCAAAAAAGAGGGGTTTGTCCTAAGAGATTTATTTATTTTTTTTTTATATTTTTAAAAAATAAAATAAAAAAATAAAATAAAATATCGGATTCCGAACAAACTTTGGGCAAAAAAGAGGGGTTTGTCCTAAGAGATACTTCAGCATGAAAAATCAAATAAGGAGGGCTGATAGATAAGGCTTGAAGTACTGACACTCTGTGGGCAGAAGTAATAGCCACCAGAAATATGGTTTTCCATGATAAAAACTTGAGATCACAAAATGATGCTGGTTCAAATGGGGAAAGGATTATACGAGACAGCATAAAGTTTAGATTCCAAGGAGAATGAGGAGTTTTCACTGGAGGCCTCATGTGGAAGGTTCCTTTGAGAAAGGTCTTGGACAACTTGTGGGCCATAATGTTCAGCCCGTCCACTCTGAGATGAAAGTTAGATATAGCAGCCAACTGGACCCAAACTGTAGCAGCTGCAGCTCCTTTATTAAAAATCATGGTCAAGAATTCTAAAATGGATGTCAAAGGGGCTTGATAAGGATCAATATTCTACTTAGAAGCCCATGTGGAAAATCTCTACCACTTACAAAGATATAATCTTCTGGTGGACGGCTTATGGGAAGACATGAGGATCTGCCTTGTCTCATCAGAAAGATCATGAAGCCTGGCTATGAGGGGAACTGGAGCAGCCAAGCTGTGAGCTTCAGTGACTGCAATGAAGAATGGAGGTCCTCCGATGGATGTGTCAGAAGGTCTGGAACTGGGTCCAGAATCCATGGATCCTCCAAGAAAAGATGATGAAGAAATGGGAACCAAATCTGCCGAGGCCAATGAGGGGATATAAGAATGATGGTCCTCCCCAGCGACTTTGCCTTCTGTAGAAACCTGGGTATTAGCGGGATTGGTGGAAATGCATAGAGGAGACCTGGGGGCCAATCGTGAATGAGTGCACCCCTTGGGGGTTCTCCTGGAGGGGGAATCAGGGCAAAGTAGCTTCTGCATTTCGTGTTGATGTGACTGGCAAACAGATTGCAGCAAGGCTGGCCTCATTTGCGGAAAATCCTGTCCGCAATCTCTTGCTTGAGAGACCACTTGTGAGGTAACAAGATTGCCCTGCTCAGTTTATCTGCTATCACATTGGATCTCCCTGGGATGTGCATTGCCAACAGAAAGCGCTGGGAGGAGACAGCCCACTGCCAAACTCTGAGGGCTTCTTGGCAAAGGGGGTAAGACTTGGTCCCACCTTGTTTGTTCAAGTACCAGACTACTGACATATTGTCTGTCTGAATCGCAATCGTCCCTAGAGGAAGAGAGTCCTGAAAGTACTGCAACACTAGAAGTACTGCTCTCATCTCCAGGATATTGATATGCAGATGTGACTTTTGATCCGTCCATGTGCCTTGGGCAGTCTTTCCCTGAAAATGTCTCCCCACCCTATCACGGAAGCGTCCGTGGCCACAGTGGCTACTGGAGGGGGTAGTACAAAGGGGCGTCCAATGGTCACATGATGAGATGTCAACCACCACTGGAGATCTCTCTTGCAAGAGTCTGTAATTAAAATCATGTGATTCACTGGAAGTTCCTGAAGAATCACATATGCATCCATGCTAATGGTATGGCTAAGATCACTGCAGCCATCAAACCCCAGACTTTTAAAACTTCTGCGGCTGATGCTCTGTCCTTCGATGCCAAAGAGCTGACCTGCTGGGAAGAAGAAAGATTCTCTCAACTGGTAGTTGTAGAGTGGTGGTTGAAGTGTCTAACTCTGCCCCTATAAAAACGATATGTTGCAATGGTGATAAGGCAGACTTTTCTGAATTGATTGTAATGCCTAAGTGACTGCAGTATGTCAGAGTATATTCTCTTGCCTGAATTAGTTGATGCCTGGTGGTGGAGGTAAGGAGCCAATCGTCAAGAAAGGGAAACACCTGGAATCTTAGACGCCTCAGGTGAGCCGTGACCACTGCCATGCATTTGGTGAACACTCTGGGGGCTGTAGTAAGACCAAAGGGCAGGGCCTGAAATTGATAATGATTGGCTCCCAGCCAGAAACACAGATGATCTCTGGATGGCCTGGCCATTTTCTGTGATAGTACACATCCTGGAGATCTATAGAGCACATCCAATGGTCTCTCCCTAAGAAGGGACATATCGACTGTAGCGTGACCATCCAGAACTTCTCTTTCTTGACAAATTGGTTGAGTCTGCTGAGGTCCAAAATAGGCCTCCAGTCCCGTTTTCTTTGGAACTAAAACGAATCTTGAGTAAGTTCTGGATCCTAACTGGTCTGCTGGGACTGGCTGGATGACTTTATGTCCATCAACTTGCGGACCTCTATAGTTGCTTGTTCCCTGTAACTGGATGGAACGTCCAGGATTCTCCTTGGTGGTGTGGGTGGAGAGGAGAATGGTATGAAATACTCTCTGGAAATAATACTTTGTACCCAGTTGTCATTTGTTATATCTCGCCAGGCATCTGGGTACAAGGATAAGCGACCCCCAACTGCCTCCAGAGCAGGGCAGTCGGGCCTCCCTTCAAGAGCGCTGATAGGGCTGACCCGAAAAGTGATCTCTGTCACAGCGGTGTTGCAGACCCCCTCTGCCACGAGGGCAGTGTCTTCAATTATTACCCCCTCCTCTGCCCCTAGAGGGGGGTTCACCACATGCATCCTGAAAGGCTCCTTGGGCTTTTCAGAACCACATCTTCCCACCCCTTCTGGCCTTTGGGGTAAGGCCATGTAGGGGTGGAAAAGCAGACTCCGACGGCAGACAGAGTTGTTCCCTCTTGCTCACACCTGGTGAGGGTTTCCTTCACTTTGGGCCCAAAAAGAGATGAGCCATCAAAAGGTGTCTTGACAAATGAAGACTTAAAGGGCTCCACGAAGGAACACAAGCGCATCCAGGAATGTCTTTGTAGAGCAATTCCTGTACCCGCTGCCCTACTCATCCCATCAGCTGCATATATGAGCCGCATGGACGAGTTCACAATGGAATTTAGGGTAGCAAGCTGGGCGGCAACTTTGTCGGAAGCCCCTGCAGCTACAGCACCCTGAAGAGTATCTCCCAACTCCTTAAGGAGATCTCTTTGTAGTCTGGTGAAAGTGGTCAAATAGTTCAGGGATTGGAGTGTAAAAGTTGCTGAACTAAACATGCGTTTCCCGTATCGATCCATGATCCTGGACTCTTTGTTAGGAGGATGGATTGACGAGGAAGTCTCAGACATTTCCTTCTTGGTGGCCGCCACCACCACCATGACATCAACAGGGACTCCCTTTGGTCAAGAAGGCTTTATCCACGGGGGCAGAAATTAACTTGTTAGGCCTCCGAGGGACAGGTTCCATGGACTCTGGTGACTCCCACGCCTTCTGAGAGACCAGCTGCATGAGCTCATCGAATGGCGGAGACACCCAAGAGGTGGAAGGTGGAGACCCGAAAGCCTTCAGGAGAACTGACTCGTCCTCAGTAGGGCTTTTGGACTACCATTCATTCCTCTGCCTAAGGATCTCAAGTATCTCCGCAAAGGAGATATCTTCAGAGGGGGATCATGGGGACCCTTCTGACTCATCCAAGTCAGTGTCAGATGTCAAGGACTCCTGTGGGGAATCCAAGTGTCTCCTCTTACACAATCTCTTCCTGGGAACTTCCTCAGTGGGAGCCTCTGGGGAGGTCTCAGAAGAGCAAGGGGCACCCTGTGAGGCTACCTGAGGCTCAGGGTCTTGACGCTTGACCTGGACGATGGAGGCAGCAGTGGACATAGGTGCTTTGGGGGAAGAAGAGGCCAGACCTGGTGTTGAGGATGTCTTTGGGGACAAGGGTCTCCTCATGACTTCAAAAGCATCATGGCTCCGATGAGGAGGAGTCGATGGTCCGGAAGGAACCGCCAGACCCTCCTGCACAGAGGCTGTGGGCTCCAAGCCTGAGGTAGGAGCTGAGCTCATCCGAGCCGAGGCCCCGAGAGGAAGAGTCGGCACCAACAGGTCAGTGTGACTATCCTCCCTGGACCCAACAGGAGAGTGTCAGCCCCTAGAGTCTCCGGTCGGCGCCAAGGACATCAGAGTAAATGGAACCGATTACACCAGAGCAAGTCTCGGCTCCATGATCAGCAGGTCGGCCCCCTCCGGCTCCAAAGATCTAGTACAACTCGGAGAAGGAGCAGTCAAAGTCCAGGGTGGTGGTCTTCGGTTATAACGCTCGGGTCGGAGCGGACAACAATTTAGCAAGCCAAGCTGCCCGTAAGAGCTTCTGCACAAATCGGTCCATATCCAAATCTGAGAGGCTGACAGAAGACCTAGAGGAGTGCACTGACGGTGCAGATTAGAGGAGTGGAGACACGGGTCTCTTGGAGACCGGCTCCAGAACCGTGGGCCGGCTCCGAAATGAAGACACACTCTGCTCCGAGAGCTGTGGAGCTGAAGTCCCGGGATCCTCTAGTTGCTTAGACTTTATCGATTCTTTGGATGCTTTGGAATCTGCAGAGGATTTAGATGATTTAGAGGACTTGCTGGCCCCCATCCTGGTCACTCAAGGCTTCAGAAAAAGGATGCTTCAGCAAACCCCTATCCACAAGCTTCCTTTTCCTCTCCAAAAGAACCCTTGCAGAAAAGGAATGGCAAATGCTGCAGGACTCCTGCAAGTGCACCGCACTTAAACAATACATGCACTGAATGTGCCCATCAGTGAGTGACATCTTCTGCCCACAGTCTGGACACTTCTTAAATCCAGACTTGAGGTATTTGTCGTTTTGCTCAGACACGTTAGAAAAAACTTTAGGCTTAATTCTACAGCCTGAAAATAATGCAACCAACTAGGCTCAAGTAAACCCGCCTAAGTTATAAAACACACCCTAAATTATGCCTGGAGAAAAAACAGGGCTAAACTATGTAAATAACTATCTAAATACATACTAAATATGCAATTAACTATTATAAGTAAAAGAGACACATTCTAAGTACAACCAGAGCAGTGCACTCTCTAAATAACTAGGTCCAACACGAGGCCACTACAACTATATAAAATAGTAAAAGCACCAAGGGAAAAGTGTAGCAGAAACGGCTACAGTAGCTACAAAAATGCTAAGTAAATATTAGAAGAAAAGATAAGAAACAACTTGCGAAAAGCGATATTCTTCTCAAAAGAAAGTTCAAGCAAACTGGAACGGGTTCCTATTGCGTGATCGAAAATTGTAAATGGCGAACATGTATTGAGCGAACCCGATTGGTCGAAACGTCAAAATGTTGCACGCGTAACACGGAAATTGCCATAGGGAATATTTACCCTTTACTTCAATGCAGTGCGATCTCGGAGTAGGAATATTTAAGTAGCGGGGGTGAGGGGGTGCAAGGGGGCTTGCCCCCCTGCCTACAACGTTTAGTTAAGTATAGTTTTTTTACTTTTATTATATTTTCAAAATTTCAAACATTGCTCCTATGGTGTCGATTATATGGTGCTCGATGTTTGAAACTTTCGAAAATATAATATAGACACAACTGGAGCCACTGAGATCCGTGCCACGACAAACTAGATCTGGGGTAATTCCAGCAGTGCATCATGGGATAAGGGGCTTGGTCTCGAGCTTCTGGTAAATCTTGAGCTTTGCTAATGGCCATGTCAGAGACGAGGGATTGGCTCCGACCCCATCAGTGAAGAATGAACGGCAAGATTGAACAACTTCACACAGTTTACTGCGGTCTTGTTTTTGTAAGTTCTAAACTGATTAAATAAGGCCACAGCATGCAGTATTCTACTGCCCTTTGGTACTCCTCTTTCTTATAGCAAGCAACAAAAATACCTAGTAATCCGATACACTTCCTGTCACAGTCGCACAAATAACCATGTCAAACTTTTACAATGACAAAGTTGCATACAGCATTTCATGTTTGTTTACTGCTGAAGCTAGACATGCCATAGCCATCAATGTGCTAAATCCAAGAAGGGCCAGTTATGCCCCCCTCCCCTTTCCTGTCACAAAATTATAGCTCTAAAAAGCTGGAGAAAATAAGATTTTAGATTTATCAACCTGGCCCCTGCTGCTGAACATCATTGGAAAACTATTTGTCATGCTAAATGGTCACCTATCTCAGCCAGTTCAACCTTCCTCCTTCACACTCTCACCTTTACAATGCTTAAGAAGAGTTTTGGCTGTCCTCCTGCAAATAAATTACTTCTGATAGTCAAACGAATCGGACCCCCCTTTCTTTTCATGAAACATCCTCCTTCAATCTTGTTTCTGCTGCATGAACCATGCCGCCTATGGAAATCTCATCTGATGGTGGCTGAAAAAGGTCATCAAACCAAATAAATTTAGAAAAACATGAACAAAAATAAAATAAATTAATAACTATGATGTGTAAAAGATATTTTTAAACTCCATGCCATACTGAGTTTACCATACACTCTTACTTCTCTTCCTTATTATTTAGTCTGCAGTCAGTTTCTGATTGCTACACTACATTGTCTGTAAGCCTGGCTCTTTCTTTTTGGAAGAAGCCCTTTGCTTTTTAGGAAGTAGCATGGGATCTTTAAGTTCTGGCTTCCTAGGACTGTCAACTGGATAAGGCAGGCTCTGACAAATGGATAGCAGCACAGATGGATGGCTAGATGAATGGAAAAAATGTGCAAACCCTGTGACCAGAAAAAGCAGATGGGGACTCAATTTATTGTTTCATTGGAGAAAAAAAGCATCACATCACCACAACAGTTGCTTATACTGTACTACACTGTTAGTACTGAAAGCAACAGGAACCTGGGTGCATATCTCAGATGTATACTTTAATGGTCAATCCTGCAGCCTTTTGATTCGCAGACTGTGTAATCTTCTGAGCTGCTAACACAAAAACCTGGTAAAACAAAATTATGCATTGAGGATAAGAAGAGCTCCAAGAAAAAGGGAGTAATAATACCAATTGCTAGAGGGGCTCCCAATAGTGACAGAATAGGGGAAAAAAGGCAACAATGGTGGACTGAAGGTTGTAAGGGGCTACTGGCAAGGGAGGAGGATTACGCAAGCATGTATTTGTATTCAACCCAAAAAACTGCTATTATGGAGCTTAAGAATTTTTTGGAAGAAATCATCTTTCACAGCAGGGAATATTACTTATAGGTGGGGAGTGGAACTTGATTTACAACAATAAGAATGTATCTTGGGGACAGAGAAGGGAAAATACAACAAGAGAGGATAGATTTCTGAAGAATTATGAAAATATTTGTATGGAAGTCATGAATTCAACAGTAGGAACTCAGATAGAATGTGTGCATTATTCCCTGAGGTAAATTAACTGGGCTAGAAATGAGTATATGCATTTAAATGAAAGCTTTGACATGCAATCAATAACTGCTTCAGTTCATGCACCGATAAAAACCAAGATAAAATACAGGGTAATGAAGTAAAAAGCAGACAATGGCAGTTTCCCACCTACCTGCTAAAAAGAGTGGATTTAAGGAATGGGTACTGGAAATTATTCAACAGTTATTAGGAAAGACAGAAACCTCTTCAAAAATTATAGCTAGTGAGTGGGACAACATGAAATGGAGTTTAAAAATAAGATAGAAATAAACGAGACAGAGATATGGTTAAGAAGTAACAGAAATTACTTAGAAGGGCTGACAAAGGTTAAAGTATTGCAGAATAAGGGGAATCTCACAGAATAAGAGGAAGAGCAAACACAGAGTGTTAAAGTGAAAACATGGGAGTATCTGGATAATAGGCATGAGTTTAGAAAGACTGCTGTTACACAACCATTCTGATAACAATTCCAATACATGAAAACATTTGGCACAATGAGTTAAGCAACAAAACATAGAAATGGTTGTTGCTAAACTTAGGGAGCCTATTAACAGGAAACATAACCAGATATTCTATATGTATTACAGTTATTTCAGAAATTTTGCAAATACTTGCATGAAGCAGAGGAATGTGGAAACCAAAAAAGAGCACAAATGGAAATATTTATGTATGAATGAATTAAGCCAAGGTTAGAGGAAAATGAGGCTCAACAACTAATAATGAACACAGGAGAAGATGAGATAAAAACAGTGATGTACAATCAAGCTGCAGGGAAGTCTCCATGAACACATTGTTTTCCTGTGAAAATCTGGAAGTTAGGAAGGAAGAAAGTGCTAAATATCTGGAAGATTTCATTTCATTATATTTTAAAAGGACCAACATCTTAGAATAATGCTGTTGTAGCTGCATTACCAAAAGTGGGTAAAGTTCCATTAGACCCAGCTTCATATAGACCCACTTCACCTTTAAATCACAATTACAAAGTGTTTATGTCTATATGATGTTGCCAAAATTGATAAATCTGGATCAATGTGGTTTTGTGGTGGGGAGGCAAACATTTTACAACATTAATAAGTCAGTGATGATCCAGGCGGAAGCAGAATGTAAGAAAATATTGCTGCTGATGGTGGGTTTTGCTGCAAGGAAAGCATTCGACAAAATAAGCTGGGATTTTATGAGTAGGGCAATAGAGCATACGCATTCCCTGATAAAGTAACAAGGTTAATTAGGAAGATATATAAAGGATCGAAGTCAAGAATTGTAGTGGGAGGGTTCGTCTCTGATAAGTTGTGTTAGAACAAGCACACAATGTGCTGGGAGAGTGTATGTGTAAGGCAGCACCTTGTAAGATGACAGTGATGGTGCACAGGCATCAGTGAAGGTGAGGTCTGACATTCAGGAGTAAGAACAAAAAAGATCACTTGCCAGCTAGAAAGGATCACTACCTGCTCCTCAGTTCTCACCTCTTACTACTTCAGGAATAAATGTGGTCACCAAAAGACTACCTCTCTCCCAGAATGGGACAGATTCCTCAATGAGTGATGAAGTGAACAATGTGGAGCAGAGACAAACAATAGGTGCAACATGGTCAAGGTGTGGGGGGCAGAAAATACCACTAATGTGATGGCATACAAAGAAACTGTCCACTGCTCAGGATTCACTCACTGGGGTATGTAAAGAGAATGTCCACTTCTCAGGATTCCCTCATTGGGGCATGTAAAAAGAATGCCCACTGCTCAGGATTCCCTCATTAGGTCATGTAAAGAGAATGTCCACTGCTCAGGATTCACTCATTGGGGCATGTAAACAGAATGTATACTGCTCAGGATTCACTCATTGGGGCATGTAAACAGAATGTCCACGGCTCAGGATTCACTCATTGGGGCATGTAAAGAGAATGTCCACTGCTCAGGATTCACTCATTGGGGCATGTAAAGAGAATGTCCACTGTTCAGGATCCACTCAATGGGGCATGTACAGAGAATGTCCACTGCTCAGGATCCACTCATTGGGGCATGTAAAGAGAATGTCCACTTCTCAGGATTCACTCATTGGGGCATATAAAGAGAATGTCCACTGCTCAGGATCCACTCATTGGGACATGTAAAGAGAATGTCCACTACTCAGGATTCACTCATTGGAGCATGTAAAGAGAATGTCCACTGTTCAGAATTCACTCATTGGGGCATGTAATAATGTCCACTGCTCAGGATTCACTCACTGGGGCATGTAAAGAGAATGTCCACTGCTCAGGATTCACTCACTGAGGAATGTGAAGAGAATGTACACTGCTCAGGATTCACTCATTGGGGCATGTAAAGAAAATGTCCACTGCTCAGGATTCACTCATTGGGGCACATAAAGAGAATGTCCACTGCTCAGGATTCACTCATTGGGGCCACTCATTGGGGCATGTAAATAGAATGTCCACTGCTCAGGATTCACTCATTGGGGCATGTAAAGAGAATGTCCACTGCTCAGGATTCACTCATTGGGGCCACTCATTGGGTCATGTAAAGAGAATGCCCACTGCTCAGGAGTCACTCATTGGGGCATGTAAAGAGAATATCCACTGCTCAGGATTCACTCATTGGGGCAAGGAAAGAGAATGTCCACTGCTCAGGATTCACTCATTGGAGCATGTAAAGAGAGCATCCACTGCTCAGGATTCGCTCATTGGAGCATGTAAAGAGAGTGCCCACTGCTCAGGATTCAGTCATTGGGGCATGTAAAGAGAATGTCCACTGCTCAGGATTCAGTCATTGGGGCATGTAAAGAGAATGTCCACTTCTCGGGATTCACTCATTGGGGCATGTAAAGAGAATGTCCACTGCTCAGGATCCACTCATTGGGGCATGTAAACAGAATGTCCACTGCTCAGGATTCACTCATTGGAGCATGTAAAGAGAATGTCCACTGCTCAGGATCCACTCATTGGGGCATGTAAAGAGAATGTCCACTGCTCAGGATTCACTTATTGGAGCATGTAAAGAGAATGTCCACTGTTCAGAATTCACTCCCTGGGGCATGTAAACAGAATGTCCACTGCTCAGGATTCACTCATTGGGGCATGCAAAGAGAATGTCCACTGCTAAGGATTCACTCATTGGGGCATGTAAAGAGAATGTCCACTGCTCAGGATTCACTCATTGGGGCATGCAAAGAGAATGTCCACTGCTCAGGATTCACTCATTGGGGCATGTAATGAGAATATCCACTGCTCAGGATTCAGTCATTGGGGCATGTAAAGAGAATGTCCACTGCTCAGGATTCACTCATTGAGGCATGTGAAGAGAAAGTCCACTGCTCAGGTCATTGGGGCATGTAAAGAGAATGTCCACTGCTCAGGATTCACTCATTGGGGCATGTAAAGAGAATGTCCACTGCTCAGGATTCACTCATTGGGGCATGTAAAGAGAATGTCCACTGCTCAGGATTCACTCATTGGGGCATGTAAAGAGAATGTCCACTGCTCAGGATTCACTCATTGGGGCATGTAAAGAGAATGTCCACTGCTCAGGATTTACTCATTGGGGCATGTAAAGAGAATGTCCACTGCTCAGGATTCACTCATTGGGGCATGTAAAGAGAATGTCCACTGCTCAGGATTCCCTCATCGGGGCATGTAAACACAATGTCCACTGCTCAGGATTCACTCATTGGAGCATGTAAACAGAATGTCCATGGCTCAGGATTCACTCATTGGGGCATGTAAAGAGAATGTCCACTGCTCAGGATTCACTCATTGGGGCATGTAAAGAGAATGCCCACTGCTCAGGATTCACTCATTGGGGCATGTAAAGAGAATGCCCACTGCTCAGGATTCCCTCATTGGGGCATGTAAAGAGAATGTCCACTGCTCAGGATTCCCTCATTGGGGCATGTAAAGAGAATGTCCACTGCTCAGGATTCACTCATTGAGGCATGTAAAGAGAATGTCCACTGCTCAGGATTCAGTCATTGGGGCATGTAAAGAGAATGTCCACTGCTCAGGATTCACTCACTGGAGCATGTAAAGAGAATGTCCATCGCTCAGGATTCACTCACTGGACATGTAAAGAGAATGTCCACTGCTCAGGATTCACTCATTGGGGCATGTAAAGAGAATGTCCACTGCTCAGGATTCACTCATTGGAGCATGTAAAGAGAATGTCCACTGCTCAGGATTCACTCACTGGACATGTAAAGAGAATGTCCACTGCTCAGGATTCACTCATTGGGGCATGTAAAGAGAATGTCCACTGCTCAAGATTCACTCATTGGGGCATGTAAAGAGAATGTCCACTGCTCAGGATTCACTCATTGAGGAAGTGAAAAGACAAGAGAGTACGACTGGATCTCACTGAATGAGGTATGTTGCAGAGAGAAAATATTAGAACTGCAGGAAGTACGATGCAAATGCAGGACTTTAACATGTTTACATTTTCTCTTAAAAGCAAAAAAGTATAATGTACAAAAAACAAAAAAAGTAGTACTGCAGTACATCAACTCATAAATGAACAATACACAACATGGAAATTGTCTTATGTGACATTACAAAAAACAAATACTCACCTTTCATGCAGATGTTTTAATCAAGGTATTTACCCCGGTCATACTAAGATACTAATACATTATGAATAGCAGTAGCTTGTACCACATAAAGCTCTTGAAAGCCGTCCATTTAAATTGTAAAGCAACTGAAAGCAATAATGTAAGAAAAGTTTAGACAAATGGAGAAGCCAGGGCTAGCCCAGGTCAACATTCCCTAACCCAGCAGTTCTTCACTATAGACCAAATTAAGAAATACTTTTTTGAAACACGGGCCTTCATATCCCCCAGCCCTACACCTGAAAAAGAAACAAATGTGAAGCAACTCAAACATATGAAACAAATGAAAAGCATGGCATGAAAAAAAAAAAAAAAAAAAAGATGCTGAAAGCTAGAAGCATCAGTCCACCCTTTTTACACTGGGGAATTCTTAACAATGTCTAGTTTGTAATATTAACATATTTAATATTATAACAGCCTGACGTACCTGCAGGGTCTCTGTGTCCAGTTTTCTCCGCCTTAGCTCCAGCTGTGATAGCTGGAATAATTCAGTCTCTATTAAATTAATCTAAACAAAACATGAAAACAGTTTCTTTTACTTACTACTTCTTACTTTTTGAGGGTCAGTTTCATTTTTTTCTACCCAAGCAATGCAATGTTGTGAACTATATCTGTCTGGCAATACCCACTTAAATTAGACCCCTACTAGCTGTAATAAGCAAAGATTTCAGTAACAATAAGCAGCTGTAAACAACCCACTTAGCATAAAATGGTACATTATAACCTTCTACCAGTAAAAGTTGTTAACTCCTCAACCTTTGTTACAACCTCAAAAATGGAAGCCCAAGGTCCAGAAATGCTGCAGAAGGGAAGTGATGCTGTCATTTGGAAGATCTACTCATAACTAATTGATCGTGTAAGGAACAAAACATAAAAAGGATGAGCTACAGGAAGCAGCTTTAAGAAATGATCATCGGGCATCAGTAATATGTGGGCATTTGAAAGAAGCAGAAATTCAAAGGAGGAGATCTGATCCATAAGAAAAGTCTGGTTAAGACAGGTATTAGTACTAGACATAAGGAAATAAAAGAAAAGGCTGTGTGCTGCTAAATGGAGTCAAGTGGAAATACATTTTGACAGCAAATAAACACAAGACCAACCTAGCCTGCTTATTTTTATTAGCTAAGCTGCAGGTCAGTTTTACTTAACAGCTTATCCCCAACCCTTGTTCCTTCAAAGTTCATAGTTTTACGCCTATTCCATGCATTCTTGAAATCACTGACAGTTTTGACCTTACTATCTCTTCAAGCAGTTCTAAAGGACAAAGCAGGGAATCAGACTAAGAAATTCTAAAAAAGAAGGGCTGACAATGAGAATTCATTGGAGAGAGAGCATGAGTGAAGCAGTCATTCTGGGGACAGATCACACAGCTGAACTGGAAGTTTGCACTTGAGAAAGGTGTACCAAAAGAGTGAGACCACAATGTGAAATTCTGGGAAGGCAGTTCAAGACTGAACTTGTTTACACTGCTCTGAAGTAGAGAGAGGGGAGTGACATTAAAAGGAACACCATGGAGAGGACAGTATGGAGCTACAGAAAAGATGACATACACTATACATGGAATCATATGAAATTCCATACATGCTTTGATAACATTAAGGTGTTTGATCAAGTGACACGATATCGAATGACAGCTTTAACCAATTTTTTAGCAAATTTTCTACTTTGAGGTTCTGATACTTTGGAGTTGATTAAATTAGTAGGAAGGTGCAGAAGGCATAATCTCCTGCAAGAGGTGGAGATTTCAAAGCAACAAAACTTAGTTGAGGGCACATTTGATTCTGCACCCCTGTGAACATCCTAGATCCCATACATGCAAGTCAGATTTCAAATAAAGGCAGAACGTTCATTTCAGGTAAACATAGACATCCGAGACAGGTTGTATAACAAAACTGGTTATTTAAAGAGGGACCTACACCACTGGTAAAGCAGAGGTGGTAAGATATGACTTCAAATGGTATAGCTGTAAAGAGCTATACTGCAGTTAGTAATTCCAGAAAGGACTGTGAAATGACAATAGGAGAACAAAGGATACTAAATGTCACAGGTAACAGCCTGGATCTGTGGCAGAGAGAAATGACGATCCAGATAACCAGAGCTCAATTAGCAGCTCAGGCGATGAAGAAGCCAGGTGGGAACGGTGGCAGAGACTACCCCAGTGCTAGCTCCCCTGCCTAGGGGAAGGAGATGATTCAGCCCACTGCAGTGCTGGTATCTACTAGAGACAGAGGTACACAAGCAGGCAACATAAGGCCAAGGATACATGCTTGGCTCTAACAAATGGCTTTCTTGCATGTTGCAGAGCCTTGCATTTGCAAGAGTTATAGCAGTCACTAGGAGGAGTAGGGCTATATAAAAAAGGGAAAAAACTCTGATAGCTATCTGGATGACTGTCTCCTGGGGCTGACACTCACTCCATGGGGGTATGAGTAACCTAATGATAGAAAAGGTGATAGCTGGCAGGAAATGGAGGATAAAAAGTACATACAATGTCACAGGTAACAGCTTGATAGACATATGTGCTGCAGTTACTACTTCAGCAGACAAAGTTATGCTTTGTAGATGACAGCATTTAGAATTAACTGTGCACTACAGGGCATGTGGCACATGCTACACGGCATGTACTGCAGTACAGACAGGTAACATCCTAGATGGAGCACAAAGAAAGAAATAATGACTAGAGAGACCTTTCGACAGGTGTACTATTCACTCCTTCATTAACATCCCTTGGCTTTCCACATCATCTCCCATACATGGATATGGTTCCACTAGAAAGCCCATGACTCAACTCCCCAACAAACTAGCTAGTTGGAAACAACATGTTAACTAGTCAAGTCACCCCAAGAACACAAATTCATTGTTTTTTGTAGTGGACAAGCCCCTTACAGTCCCCTTACTTATATATACTAACTCCAAGGTTGAGCAGCATTGGGAAAAACAGGCACCACAAAATGGAGAAAATACATATAGGAGTTACAGCACTGTCATTGACCCACTACAAAAAAAAAAAAAAAAACAAACAAAAAAAAATACTGAAAATGTGTAAAATCAATGAGTTGCAACAAAGAGTTGACATTCAGCAGGTAAGATTTCAATGACATTCAGAGAAGCCCCTGCATGGACGCGCACACACACACACACACACACACACACACACACACACACACACACACACACACACACACACACACACACACACACACACACCAGTTAAATTTGATTACCATGCAAAATCACGAAAAATGTCACTGACTAGGAATGCAGCACAAATGATAAAGCATTTTCTAATGAATGCAGGCACTAGTGAGGATACACCTTCTGTCCAATGCGTGGACCTATATGTCAGTTATCGGTCCATGTGAAGAATGGTTAGTTTATTTCCCTAACCCTCTTCAGATACAAGGCCATGTCCTTTCTTTTTGGTCTCCCAGTTAGTGGCAGCTCACATATTGAGCCAATATCTACAGATTTTCTCAGTCTGCTTCCTTCATTAGGCAATTTACTTCCTGCCAGCACAGGCATTGCTGCCCCAGGATCGCCGCACAAATTTGTCTTACCAGCCAACAGAACATAATGTTATTCAGCTTTATGAGGGCAGTCGCCAGTCAGTGAGTTCTACATGCAATGGGACTCATTTCCCAGTCTCTAAAACTTAACCACCTCTATACAAAAAGAGGCAGGGAATAATGAATAGTGGATGTAATGTAAAATGAAAATTCCAAATGGGAAAATGAAGAACTGAGTTGAACAGAAAAAGAAAGGGAGAACAAACACATATTTTGTTATTGTGTCAACTTGAATATTGCGAATGTGAAAATAAGTACAGCTCTTTGGTACAAGGCAACCATGCAAACTTGACAGCTTTAATTATGGGAGTACAACTATGCAACAGCTTACCAAAACAGTACCTTGAGAGTATTAACTGCAACAAGCCATAGCAGCAGAACAAAGTCAAAAGAGATTACATTAGATCCATACAGCTACCTACCTTTAACAAGCTATAATGGTATCAGATCACTTCATTGTGGCCAGATGCACTCAATTCGATTCACATCAGACTGGGAGACTGAACTGGCAGCTCACTAACAACTGATGAAATATTCCAGAGTTTGATGGTCTTAAAATTGGTTAACTGGTTGGGGGTACAGAAGGGAAAGACATCTGCAAGGAACATGTCAGAAGGGGGAACATTTAACGTAAAAAAAATGTTGCCCATTCATCTTATGACAATTAATGAAAGGGCTCTGATGTAGTAGGTCAAAATGAAGTCAATCATATTCAAATGTAAGATCACCTCCCATACCCAAGGCTGACACCAGAAGTAAGCTATACAGATGAATGGAACACATGCCATTTCCTATTCTCATTGTGTGCAGGATAGACACCAGCAAAAGTGCCTATATCATATACCAAAATGTAAAGGAGGTAAGAAGTTGGGAAACTCATAATGACAGGGCCCCTTTCACTTGAAGGGGAATGCTCCAAAACCTTTCAGAGCTTATATTGTCATATTTTACCCTATACTGGAATCCATAAGAGGAGAGAAAACACAGGAAACCTTACTCCATCCAAATAACTACATACAACTACACATAAGAAAGGCACCTCTCCAGCTTAAGAACTAGAGTCCCAGGGATTTGCTGAAGCCATCAGGACATGCACGCTTTCTAAAATAAATAAATAAAAAAAAAATATATATATATATATATATATATATATATATATAAATATAAATTACAAATAGATATTTATTTATATATATATATATATATATATATATATATATATATATAAGTGTGTGTGTATATGTCTATATGGCTCTCCTCCTATTTTCCGAATGGCCACTTCACTGAACAACAAAACACTGAGAAGAGGTTGCCAAAAAGTTAATTTTATGAACACCCAGATCACTGTAATTTAACGCCAGGAAACTAACCACTTGGCCACCATGGTGAACTTTGCCATTTTCTCCACTACAGTGCAATCTCGGGGTTAGTATATTTAGTTGGAGGGGGAGGTTTGGGGGGGTGCAGTCCCCTGCATGGGGCTGGGAATGAAGTCCCCCCCCCCCACTTGGGGGCTTTAATTTGCTTTGGTTTCACTTTATAGGTTCATAAGTGTTTACTAGGCTACTAACCACAAGGTCCTTTTTTAAGCCTAGCCATGTAACCCTAACCTCTGACAAGTTCTGATACCCTTGATAAGTGTAAGCAGGGGTTTGGGAGACCGACCATTTACAGGTTATCTGTATCCATTAGAGACATAGGCGCCAAACCAGGGATGAATTTCTTGTTTCACATCCAATTGTCCATGTTGCACTTGAATTGGCTTAGGAAGGAACTCTGCTCCATAGATGCAGTAGTCTCTGAAATAAGTGTCTATATCAGAACATCGAATGTTTAATAGTTTGAATCACTACAGGTCGACCTTTATTGATCAAACTATTAAAACATCGAATGTTCATAAAAATAAATAAAAAGAAAAAGAAAAACTAAAGGGTGTAGGCAGGGGGAAAGCCCCCGTGCACCCCCCCGCTACTTAAATATACAAACTCTGAGACCGCACTACACGTTCAATATTCTCAGTGTTCGCTATTGTCGTGTCGACAATATCAGATTCAATATTGTCGGCTTTCGACAATGTAATACAGACATCTGAAATACATACCCCTCTCTCCAGCAGGACCTATTTGTATCACAGGCAAGGTTTAAGTCTTTACAAAGGGTAATTCTGGTGCTGTTTGTTTTGTGGATATGCAGGAGATCCATCAGAGTGAGGTCTGACAATGCCCTGTATATGCCAGGCATAGATCTCCCCTCAAAAGTCTGTAGTAGACGGAATACAGGGATAGGGCCTTGAGATGGTCTGCATAGGACATTTTACTTATGCCCTGTATTCTTTTAGTAAAGAACCTCTATGGACTTTCCGATTGTTGGATATGCCTGGTTAGGTACATACCAAAGGGGGCATTGTACTCAATGACGGGTCTGATGAATACTGAATACAGTGGCACAATGACTTCCTTGGACTTAGATGCCATACCTTTGTTTATATGTTGTGCAATACAGAATGATTTCCACACCACTGTAGACACATGATGGTCAAAGAGTAGATTATTATCTGTGTGTGTTCCTAAGTCCCTGACTACTGGTGAGCTCTAAGGGGTGTGTTCCCAAAGGATATTATTATGCATTTCTTGGCATTTAGTTTTAGTCCATGGCTCTGACACCAGTTGTTTGTCTGTGTCAGCCCTTCCTGGAGAACATTTGTGTCAGTGTGAGATTCAATGACAGCTCCTAATTTGCAATCATCTGAAAATTTAGTCAGCCAGAGACCAGTGACATTGGCCTTGACTTCTGAAAAGTAAATGCCAAAAAGGAGCGGTCAAAGGACTGATCCCGGAGGGACTCTGGCCTCTTTATACAGGTGGACTCCACAATTCTAACTTCCTGGGTCCTGTCTGTGAGCCAGCTGGCTATCCACCGGGTGACATATGGATTTGCACCTAACCTCCTGAGTTTGTCAACAATGCCCAAGTGGGGTACTGTGTCAAATGCCTTGGCCAGGTCAAGGTAGGTAGTGTGAACATTTTTGCCCTCATCCATTGTTTTGGTGACCTTCTCAAAGAAGTCCACCAGGCAACCTGGGTTGGGTCAAGTGTCTTGAGGTTTACTATATCTCCGTTTATCATTTTCATGATAATTCTTTCAATGGCTTTACATATAAGACTTGTGAGACTTATGGGTCTGTAGTTTCCAAGGTCTGTAGATGGCTCACCTTTGTGCAAGGGGATGACTGTTGCTTTTCTCCATTCATGAGGCATGAAACCTGTTTGGAGGTTACAGATAAATACTAATTTCAGAGGCCCTGATAGCTCATGTTCCATGCTATTAAGAAGGTCCCTCCACAATCAAACCACACCACCAACACTATCCAACCACCACTCTCCCAAAAATGCATCTCAGACTAGGAATTCTTTGTTTTACACTCACATACCTAACCTACACCACAACCATTCAAACTAACACATTAGAAAACACTGCATTCCATATAACACATACTTACACAAAATCAAACACACCCTCAGATTTCCCTATCACTGCCACATTATTTAAAAGACAACTCAATACTGCGCATATATAAGTTTCACATAACCACTTCTTACACTAGAAAAATATCACTTAGATCCAACACAGAAGTATCACACACTATTAAATATATGTTGTTCATCACAAAGAAACTACTCACTTCAGGAGACATACACCCAAACCCTGGACCACTTAACACTCTACTATCAACCAAACAAGCCTCTGACCTAGCGATAAATAATATCAACACTAGGAGTATTTCTAACAAACTTCCTGACCTACATGCATTTATAGCCCACTACTACCCAGACATACTAAACATTACTGAGACCTGGCTAAAACTAAACACCCAAGACGAGGAAATCCCTCCACCAGGCTATAGTATATTAACACAGGAGAGAGTAAGCAAGAAAAAATCAATACACTCTGCTGTTACATTCCCCCAGGAAATAACTCTCCCACCATTGGTCTACAGATCATCTTCCACAGGAAACCATCCTACTAGGTGACCTAAATACTGACTGATAAGCATGCAACTCTAACAACCCCACTAACCACATCAATCTCTTTGGTTTTTCCCAGCTCATCCAAGAACCCACTAGAATAGATAAAAAAAAAAAACAATCTATACTAGACTGGAAGCTAGTCAATTTCCCCAAACAAAACCACCAGACAGAATGCCTATCAGACACTCTTAAGCGACCATCTCCCCACAATCCTCCTTCGTAAATGCACCAACTTAGCTAAGCCCATAGCTTTTAGACAAAACAGAGATGACTGCAAACTAAATATACAGGATCTTAACTCCATTCTAAAACAATGCAACTGGGAACCACTTAAAACCCGAAGTTTAGACCAGGCCGTTGACTACTTTACTAGCACTTTTATTAATGTCCTAAATTTAATCGCACCCATTAGGAAAGTTAGAGTTAAGACAAACTATGCATCATGGTTAAGCAGAGACACAAGAGCCCTACTGAAGACTAGAGACAAGGCTTGGAAAATGTGGAAAAGAGAAAACACTAGCCTATCCAAACAAGACTAACAACAACTCAGAAATCAGGCCACGAAACAAAAAAAATTGGATAAACAGAATTATTTCCTTGCTGCCCAAAATAATCATTCAAAAGTTTTGGCATACTATCAACTCACTGTTAAAACCAGGTAAAACCAACACTCCAACTCCCACCTCCACCAACAATACTAAAGACATAGCCTCCCAATTTAATCAACACTTTACAGAATCTATCCTGACTTTATTCTCCCAACTATCCAAAAACAAACTTTCAGATATCTCAACAAAATACCCTAACACCCCCTTCCTTTACTCTCTCATCTATTCCTACCTGTACTATTAAAAAACTCCTTCTAAAACTGAAGTGTACCACCCTTGCTGCAGACAATCTAATCTGCTAACTTCCTAAAAGTAGCTTCTGAGTCCATATCTTACCCTGTATCCATCCTCATCAATCGCTCCATACAGGAAGCCTACATTCCTCAACTATGGAAAGTTTCATATATTATTCCACTTCACAAAGGTTGTAATTCCTATGATTTCTCTAATTATCGTCCAATTGCAATTCTATCCCCTCTAAAGTACTCGAAAAATGTATCTACTTTCAAGTAATGAATTTTCTAAACGCGCACAATCATATCTTCTCCACACAACATGGCTTTGGGCAACACCATAGCACAACAACTGCTCTTCTCTCTCTTTTACTAACCTGGTAAACCAACACAGAAACAACAACTTTGTATCTGCTATATTTTTAGACCTCTCGAAAGCATTTGACATGGTCTCACACTCCCTACTTCTAGACACCCTTGCCTCTCTAGCCTTTGCCCCTCCAACTATTGTTTAAAAATTATCTTTCAGATAGTATACCTTGCCATTGGATAGACTGCTGCCTATCTCCTCTACTCCCTACAACCATAGGTGTACCACAAGGCTCTATATTAGGTCCTCTTCTTTTCTCGATTTTCACTAACAATCTTCATACCTCCACCCACTCTGCTACATTCATACAGTATGCAGATGATTCAACTCTTATCTGCTCTGCATCCTCACTTACCCCATTACAACAACTCACTTAGGATTCCTTTAGCTTAGTGGAAAGCTGGATTACTCAAATCCAAGTTATCCTAAATCCCAAAATGACTAAATTGACTCTTTTTACCCCCAACAAATCTATTCCTACCTCTCTATCCTTTTCAATCACTTCTAAAAATGGTAATATCATCACCCCCTCTGATCACACCAAACTCCTGGGTGTAGAAATTGACAAAAACCTACAGTTTGATGTCCACATTTCACAAACCATCAAAAAAGTCTATAAAAAATGGGAACAGTACACAAACTTTCAAAACAAGCGAGAATCTCCCTAGCCCAAACCCATCTATTGTCCACTCTAATGTATGCGGCACCAATCCTTACCCATATCAGAAAACATGATCTTGCTAGACTTGTGACATGTTGCAACAAAATTGCCAAGTTCATTAATAACTGCACCTTCAGAACCCATCACTGTCAGGCTCTAAAGGAACTACAATGGCTAGAATTTCCCCAACTACTCAATTACCATCAACTAATCATTGCCTACAATACTGTGAGCCATTCCGATAGAACCCCAGCACTAAGTCACTTACTCGCACCCTACAAATCAAATCCGTCCCTTCACTCCACTGACAAATCACTCCTTTGCATCTCTAAGGCTAACAACACTGCAGGTAAAGCACTATTCTCCCATAACGTAGCTAAATCCTGGAATAACCTTCCCCCTGCTTCATCTTCTGCCTCCACTATTACGCTGTTC